>NC_079289.1:55477500-55640000 GCF_023638135.1 Falco biarmicus
CTTCATTCTTGCTGCACTGGTGGAAGTTGCCATAGTAACTTATCAGGATAAGTTAATAGAGCTTTGCCTGTTATCAGAAACCAGACGGAGCAAAGAATCCCAACTATAGATCTTTAGGCAGCTGTTAAAAGTCAGATTGAAGTTGTGCTAGAGGTAAATAGGGAAAGGGTCTGTGAGACAGAAATCATAGGCATAATATGTTGGTATAAAGGAATTACAGAGGAAAATGGGGGGATGAGGCAGAGCAAGGAGTGTTTTAAATGTTTATTACTAATATTTAGATGTTTTCCTGGTTTAGAAAGTATGTTTATATAAATAAAATTCTGATAGTCCATATGGTTTGCTCCATTCCTTATGTGGCTACCATATCATATTTGATTAGTCAAAGCAATTTTTCTTCTTTGCTCAGCCTTATGGGGGTCAGCCCAGCATAGGAAAATCAAATTGTCACAATTCTCTTTCATACGCCATTTTTTACAACCTGCAGGAACCTATGCTCACTTTCTTTTACAGCTCCTAACTATGGCTGCATGGTGATTTGGGAAGGAGAAAGGCAACATGACTTTCATGGGCTAATGTGAGGATCCATGCTAGGCTAGCAAAAAAAACTTGTTACGTGGAGTATGACAGCTTCCACGAAAGAGATGCAGAGCAAGGTGCTGGATTTTCCATTGAGGGCACCCTGGAGCACAGGGAAGAGTGGAACAGTACGGAGAGGCCTGAACAGGTTTCCCCATAATGTGAATATACAGGCAGGAAGGTTCAAGGTGGCCAGAAATTTCAGTTATGGGAATTGGCTGTATGCTTATATGCAGGTTCAGGGAATGTCAAAACTCTTGAGGCCTTTGCTTGGGAGCACAAAGTGTGTTCTTGCCTCCTTCTATCTCCAGTAGCCAAAGAGGGCAAGCAGTAAAGTTTTTCTTTTTCCTGTATGTACAGTTTTGAATTTACCTGTACAGGCTTTGGGTGTGTAAGGCCATGACGACACAGCCAGTGCAAGAAGGTGCATAGCACCCTACACCTACTGGCCTACATGGTAAGGGACAGCAGCACAGCACTACAGCCCGGTAAAGATATCCTACAGCTCAGAGCATGGAGCACACCACGCTGGCTGCCACCATGGCAGCAAGCTGCCACTCTGCACTGCAAACTCAGGTCAGGGAGGCCAGAATCACCAGCCTCGGGTAGCTCACTTATGAATATATAAGGAAAGCCAAGAGGTGCTTTTCACCAACACAGTCACCAGCTTTTAGCCTTTGGGGTGCATCATACAAGACAGCTCGAGCTAACTTTGCTCTTCACTAGAAGAGATACTAATCCTGAGAAGATCCACGGGCATCAGATGAATTTGAATGTCAACAAGCTAATCAGAAAGCCCAAGGTTAGCCTGGCTTGGGAAGGTACTAAGCATCCATCTAGTTGCCATGAAGAGCACTCATCTGCACATTTTTCTTTTGGTATTTTGCCAGGTTTTCCTAAGTAGGAAAATAAAATGAGATAAAATTGCTAAAACCACCTTGAAAGGAAGTGTAAACATCACAGAGATTTGGCTTGCATAGTACATTTCTTAAAGCATTGGAAGCCATCTGTGGGATAATATGAGGCAAGTTACATCTTCTGAAAATAATTGAACCCAAGAAGCACGTTAACATAAAAGGAGGAAGGGTAAGCCAGTTCAGATAATATAAAGTCAGTCTACCTCTTCTCCCACACCTGATTACATTCAAATATTTTGTGCATTGAAAAAATCATGGGACTTTTTTCTTCTTTATTTTTATGGATACAATCCTTTTTAGGGTTCCTGACAAGAGAAAGGATCTATTAATCTAAGAACTGTGCAAACACATAGCTTTTGCACCAAAAACTTGAGTCAAAAATTAATTCAGATCCTGATCACCCAAGCCCTTTGCCATCAAACCATATTGCCTTTGAAAAGCAGGCAGGAGATATCAATAATGCAGATCATTCTTGTATGTTTCTTCTTTATCTGGTTTTGTCAGAACTAGAAACAGAAATAAGCAAATAAATGAAATACAGTAAGCTTCTGACCCAGTCTGCTATCTCAGGTTGAAGCAGAACTGCAGCTGTATTTTACAGATTTCAAAGGTTCAGAAAAATTAAGTACTACAGTTTTGGGGTGGTTCTGAACTGCATTCAGAAGTGCAGCCTTAAAAAAAAAAAAATCAAAGCTCAGTATCTCCTTGCTTTGATATGTAACACTGCAGAAGCTGGAACACAACTGTAGGCCCATATAGTCCAGGCAAGAGTCCTGGAGAATGTCACTCCCAGTTACAGAAAAACTTGCAGAAGGGTTGCTATGAGAGCAGTCTACTGATTGCTGTGATGCTTTGCATCTTTCCAGTTCTTTTTCTTTCTTCTTTTTCTGCTGTTTGAATAACAGCTTTTGGCTTGTCTGCTTACATATCGTAAGCCAAATCTTAAAGAAGTTGTAGTCACAATGGTAAAGTTCTCCTGCATTTTAATGGCATAACTTGTAACTTTTCTTGGTTTGGTTTGGTTGTTTTTTTTGTTTTTGTAAGTCTTTTGACACAGCTTTGCTTTCCTCTTGAACCTGCAGTGGAGTTCTAATCCTTTGCTTTTTCCATCACAGGCTGTAGCTATGCGTACGGTAGCCGAGTTATAAATTCAGCTTCACAAGCAGTTGTACTGTAGAATAAAAAAAGACGGGCAAAGCATCTGTAAGAAACAAAACTTGTTTAGATGTAAGTGCCTTTGATCAGCATATGTGGCAAGGGCAAGCGGAAAATGAATAGGCTTATCTTAAAATATGACATAGTTTAAAAGTGTTCTCTTTGCACAGCTGAAACATAAGCAGTGTAGGATCAACGTTAGATGTTGGCTATGCTGTTCTACAAAGGAGCCTGTAGAAATTGCGCTAACTGATCACCATCAATGAGTTTACTTGCTGTATGTCTTAAAACACAGAAATTGAAAAAGCATGTAAAACCAAATACAAATGGATGAAGAAATTAAACTACAAAATGACAGAAAGAAGACAGGAAATGTGATGACCAGTATACGCTGGTTCAACTAGTTGTTTAAATTAATATGATTACATATGCAGCCTCAGGAAATAAAAGCTCCCATTCCCTTCAATACAGTTTACAAAGTTTTGCTCCAGTAATGAAAAATGGAAATTAGCCTCTCCAATGAATTATAGCAATTATCTCTCTGCTGGGGCAAGGCAACTCTGAATCCTGTCATATTCCCCCAAGAAATGAAGCACTGTATGCTGTTATTCACCACACACCCCAAGAAATTCAACAACATTTTCTTGTTATTGTTTCTCTGAAGCACAAGGGTGCTCAGCTGCCAGTCATTTCAGTTTTCACACTGTGAGTAGCCTTCAGCTTCACTGGGGTGTGTTTGCACAGGGAGCTCTCTGTGTACGAGCAGCAGATTGACACAGAATTAGATTGATTTCTTACGCTGTTACAAGGCAGTGTTTTATTCGTGGATTATCATTCTGGTTAAAATAAAATCCAGGTTGTTGCTCGCTTACAGACCTTAGCTGATTTGTGTGAAAGCAAACTGGTAAAAACCATACTTAAAACAAAACCATTTCTTTTCTGTGCCACTTGCCATGGGATGTATAAAAGGTAAAGCCAGTGTTTCCTTGTTAGTAGGACCTTACCTAGATTTCCTGGCTGTTGTTAGGGTTAAGGCTGTTGTTATAAAGATGGCATAAGTGATGTGTCAAAGTGCAAGGACTATTACTAAGATTAAATCCATCTGTACTCATTCCTCTACAGAAAGGAAAGCTGCGAGTACTTCATTTTACCCTACATGTACATTTTCTCACACAAAAAATATTGACATTCAAACTGCCTCAAATGCATTTTCATTCAAAACCATTATCTAAAAATTGAGGAATTTTCCCATTAAATTATACTTGAAATGAGAAAAAAGTGAACTGGTGTGGGTAAATAACACTCATCGCAGTCTCTTATCTCTTGGACTTTTTGCCAAAGAAAAAACATATTTAATGTGTCTCCTCTTGCAAAATTAAGTTGATGTTGACCTATATTAATAAAAACTGAAATATCTTGTCTGGGAGATCACTGTTGAGGGATTAACAGAAGCTCTTCATTTGTCATGCAACACAACTATGCTGGAGCATTATTTTTATGCAAGACGTTATGCTAAACCAAAAGCATTTGGAGCATCTGGGATGCCTTTATCTGAATGTTTTCATGTGATGAAAGTGTAGATTTATTTGTAAATTTATAACATATAGGTATATCACATATACATATATCTGAGGTTTTTGGATTTGCAGACTGAAAATTTCGCAGTCTAAACAGAGATGTTTTGAGCACCCCGGAAAGAAAACTTTGAACATCCCATGTCTGTACCTCCATTCAACAGAGAACAACCTCTACAATTAACTGTTTAAAATGGACAGAGAATGTTTTCTCTCTTTGTTTTGACAGTGATAAACTCTTTGCATCATGAACAGCCCTAGCCATAAATCTCACTTAAGGCCAAAGCTGTGCATCATCTCATTGTCAGTATTCAGCCATACCACCCTGTACTTGCAGGCTCTGAGCCTGAATCCCAGGATTCATAGTCACTCATAAAAATTGCATCAGAAGCTTTTGTCTTGACACACCAGGATGACCCTGATTTCTGAAGGCAAGGCAGGCATCATCCTTCAGGGTGCATGTTCCCAAATGGTGGCTGGGGGAGCTGCCCTCCAGGAACCATGGTGCACCTGTGGCCATTGGCTAATCAAGAGGTTTATAACTGCTGGGGGGGGGGGGGGGGGGCGGAAACAAAAAACAAAAAAAAAACCAACAAGCAGAAGAGTTGTCTGCCTCAGGAATTTGCACAGTGCATTGTACTGTAGAACAGGGAGAGCTGAGAAAGAGTGAGTCTGGCTAATTTCCAGTTCATTTCCATGATACCTTATTGAAATGAAAATATGCCTAAAAGCTGCACAGTGTAGAAGAGAGGCAGACCCCTGAGGCTTTCATCTGAGGAAAGCCGAGTCTTTCTAGGACAAGACTTCATCCTGCAGCCGCTGTTTTATCCCTGTGGGTCTACTTGTTATTACTGCCCATGAGTAACCTAGTGGCAAGTTGCCATCTCTTTCAGGTCTCTGGTTTTTTCCCCCCTCTCCTTATGCAAAGTCTTTAATGGTTTCTGATCGCTCAAGGAGATATCACTGCTCTTTTCCCTCCAGTTTTGAACTTTACAATTAAAAATGTGTCATGGGTCAGCTCTGTGCTCTGCAGTAACAGAATAAAAAGTCAGCAGCCAGCTCTGAGTGAGCTAGTGTACCTCTGCCAACCAGCACTGTGCTGCACCACAGGAAGCTGCCAGCTTGGGTCCTAGAGGCAATAAAGATATTTTAGCACCATTCTGCACCTCTTGACCTGCCTCTCCACAGGACTTACCGGTTCAATTGGCATGGCACTGCCATTCAGCCCCCAGTTCAGCAACAAGCTTGGCTGGGGTTATCTCAAGGACCTCTGAGTGCCATGACGTAGCTGTGCCCCTTGTTCATCCTCTTCCCCATTCATTTCTCTCAAAATAGCATAGGGGTTTCTGTGTCAATTCTTTCTCATTTATAGCTTTTATGTCTCCTAGAGGGACATATTTCATGCTGTTGAGGTTGCCTGTTAGCAGGCAGTTCTGCACCCAAATCTGTATTGTCCCGGGCCTGGTTTTGATGTGTCCAGTTTGATGTGTAAACTACAAATGAACTCACACAACTTCAGCAGACTAAAGCATAAAGATGAGCCCAAGCTGGGCATCTAGGCTCCCTGTAATGTCAGCAAAGGCAATCCCATGGCCATCCAGTCCATGTACTTTCTCAGGATAGGTGGAACTGGCCTCTAGAAATGACTACAGTGGCAATCCAGGCAAGCTAGCCTGAATGTTTTACTCTTCCAGTGACTAGACTTAGGTGAAATGAATGCTGCTTGTACTGAATAGCAATAACATACAACAACAAGTATCAGTTCTTTAAATGCCTTAGCTCTCAACAGTGCCTTTAGAGGTAGTATGGCTGCGGCTATGTTGCTGTCTTAATCATGGTGGGGACTTTTCGCTGGTGCTGTGGCCAGATGCCTCCACTTGCTACAGCATGGGTATCACCAACAGGCTGGCTCTTTCCATAGTCTGAGATACGATTACAGAGCTCCAGGCTTGGAAGAGCCCTGTTGAAATGTAATGAGCTGAGAACGTGGAGAAACTGTGGTGCTAAATCTCTTACCTTCCCAAGCTTGGTGGCCTCATGAAAACTGTTTTGGGGCATGGTGCCTTGCCTATAATAATTCCTGAACCATGCCAGAAAATTGGTCTGGGGCACTGGCCCATGCCAAAACTGTTCCTGGGACCGATCTCCCAGTTTAGCTGTATGGATAATCAATCTCCAGTGGGTCCAGGAGTGTTCCTGGTACTCATAACTTATTGAAGAAAAACCTAATAGGCTAGGCCACAGAACATAGGTGCAGTGAAGTGTGCTGTTAGATCCCACATGCTTCAGTGATGCTTTTTCTGTCCTGTGTTTCTTCTTTAACAAAAGAACCAAACAAGTCAGCAAAAAACCCCAGCAAAACAACCATCCGTAGATGAAAACTGTATGCAGGGATCTTAGTCCACAGATGCAGAGAAATGGGGAGAGAGCAGCAATGATCTCCCTAGTGTGAATAGTGTAGGATTCACTAGAAAAATAAAACTGCAGAGGGACAGATATCTGGTGATTTTGAAAAAACAGATTTAGCCCAGTTATATCAAAGTACTGGAGAGCATTTAATAGGTCATCAGATAAAGAGTGAGGAAAGTAAATGTACTGGGAGCTTGTGAAAACACTACAGAATATTCTCCCAAGCTAAGGTAGACAACTAAGAGTTTTGACTGCTAAAATAAAAAATAAAATGCAATTATTTCTGAATATATGGCTCAATTATGTAAATCAAAAGAGCACTGACATGAACAAGAAACTAAAATTACAATATTAAGCATATGAAATTAAGCAACCCAAAGTGGTTATTAACAGAGTCTGATTTGACATTAAAATACATACTAGAAATTACTTCACCACTAGAATTCACTTTAAAAAAATTGCAGTGTGATGCCATTTAAGCAACACAATTACTTAAATAGCCAGAATCCCCATACAGAACTTACGGTTCAAGGACAATCTTGTAGAAAATGTAAAAACGGTGTACAGGTCACTACAAAAAAACCCACAAGAATGATACTGTGAAGGCAACAGTTCACAGATGACAATACAGAACACCTCTGCCTGGTAGTTTTCAAAGAGATAATCAGTCAGTTTTGTAATACAGCTTAGCAACACATCCCTGTTATTTGAAGTGACAACACTCAGCATCCTGCTTTAAAATCTTTTTCTATACAACACTGAGAAAACCTATATTAAAAACTTTAAGAATGGAGACAGATTTTTAAAGCTATGTAGGCACTTCTTGTTCTTTAATTTCAAAAATAAGTATCTGGCCTTCCTAGCTGGCTGACTGACCTCATAGAGGTCATAGAGGGATTCACCATCAAAACAGCATGTTTCCACACAACTGTGGTCCTCTATATAACCTTATCTTCCTGTGGGAGTCTGTGCACACACCAGTGATGTCTTGCAGCATTCAGTGTTTTTATTGGTAGAACTCAGTATGAGTTTTGCAGGTAGCACAGACTGGTCACATAAATATTTTATAGAATAGAACAGCCCAAGAGAGTGATCTAAGCCACTTATGATTTTAGTCCATTTAGATAAAACATGTGTTGATAGAGCCAGATACAAGGTCATGTATCTGGAAACAATGACGACCTGCCAGACCTAAAAAATGTGAGACTATCTTGCAAAGGAAATTCTTAAGAGAACTGAGGAGACAGCAGTAAAAGGCAAGGTAGAAACTTCCAGCTGCTGCAGCAAAAAAAGTTAGCCATCACACATGCAATGGTGAGGAGTAGCTAAGGATTTATGTCTTTGAACACAAACCGATGCGTCTACCTATATCACTAAACAAAAAGGACTGGGATGTGATCAAGGGCTGGAGCATTTACCACTCACACCACTTACATGTTAATTCATTCCCCATCACAGTTTTGGCCTGCACCAATAAATACCCTCCAAGACATGGACACAGTTTGAAGGATATCAGGAACCATTCCTAAAAGCCAGTAGTCAGGGCACAAAGTCAACCCACTTTTGACCTCTTAATCTAGCACATTCATCCAACACTACCTTAGCGTCTGCTGTCCTAATATCACCCTCAGAATATTTTGCCCAGGTACCTGGCACACCTCAGCATATGTAACACATGGGTCATGGGAAACCCTAGGCCAAGTGCTGTGTAGAACAGATGCAGGGCATGTGCCACTTGGCATCGGGGCCAAACTCTTGAGAGTATGCATTTTTTAAATGCAGACTTTTAACAAGGATGGTGAAAACTCAGAACAATGTGAGCCATATGTAAAGGGCTAGGAAAATGCCTTACAGTGAAAGACTTCAAACTTCTCCTCTTAGGTTATCAGAAAAGATCAGGAAGTGACTTCCTGGCTGTGTGTATGTGCCTACAAATGGAAAAAAATCCAAGCACTAAAAAATTTCATCTAACCAAGAATACTAAATGCCTATAGCTGGATGGTGAAGTTAGAAAAACATACCTTTGAAATAAGGCATTTGGTTTAACAGTGAGGATGTCTAAACACATGAGCAGACTCCAGCAGGGAATAGTGAGTTCTCCATCTGCCATTTTCTGGTCATTTTCCATCTTTAGTAAAATTCAGTGGCAATGGGTGAAAGTCCTTTTGCAAGAGGTTAATACTGTGTTCTGTCTGTCTATAACATCAACAAATCCAGGGCTGTTAATTCAGAAAATAAAGAGTTAACTGAGAATATTCTTTCCAGCAGAATGGATGAAACTTGAAATAGATCTTGATAAAAGGTTCACTGCTTATATATTAGTACAGCAGATCCCAAAGCAATGTGTAATGTGTTCTTGGCACAGTATACAGCTTAGTGAGCAGTGAAGCAGTGACTATATTTGGTGCTTTTCCATTTTTCCAAGTGAATTCAATAGGTCACTCCAGATAAGAGTGCATCACAGTAATCCAGTCTTGAGTTGACAAAAGTATGTGGCAAGGTTTTATTGAAGCGGTTGCATTTGCCTTTTCAGGCATAGATGGAAATATTAATTGGGGCTATAATTGCAAGCTAGGCATACAGGAGACTCCTAAGACCTTGTAGCACATCTGAATGGCCACCTGCCACCTCCCACAGTGCAGCCACACTCTTTCAGTTTTGATGCTCTTATAATATTTGATAGCATTCACACCTGCTCTTCCCAGTTCACCCAAGCTGTCTCAGGTGATCTGTAATACATCTACAGACAGCTAATCATCTTCCAGCTGTCTCGCTCATGGGGCTACTCCATTAGTTGGCTCATTGCACCAGCTGGAACCAATGGGACAGATATATGAAGTTTCACCAACGTGCTGTGTGTGGGCCTCCCCATGCCATTCACTGACTCCCCCAGTTCCATTTTGAGCTAGCTCAGTTGTTTCTTTATTGTGCCTGTAATGCAATTCATTCAGAGCTGGAAATAATCCCCAAGATAGAAATAAAGTGCTTGATTTTCATATTTCAACGGAGGGCTGCTAATTAGGTAAAAATCTCACACCATTTTATTTATATAGAAAGCAAATTTGATTTTGAAACCACTGAGAAGCAATAATCACAGAACTTTATGATGTCACTGTTTAAGAGATATTTTTCAGGCTTTATTTATGACCTAATTTTATACAAACCACCTGCAGTGTTGTGGGCATACAGCAATACCAACTAAGTGCAGGGAAATCAGATGCCATCTGAAAAAACTCATTTGCTGTGTGATCACCATGGGCTGGTTCCAATAGAGGACTCGGGTACTTGCAAGTTATGTTGCACAACACCAAACTTTCAAGCAGCTGGATCCCAGTGTTGAGTCCAAAAAACTGAGGCAAATGGAGTGGCATAGGAAGCCAAAGAAGCTCAGAAGTATGACTTAAAATATGTGTGCTGAGTAGGTGGTGAAAGTGCATTGACAGGTAACAGAAAATTTAAGCACTGGAGTACATCCAAGCCTGCCTTGTTTTTGTAGCCAAATTGCCTTCTGAGGGCAGAAATATACGTTAGGGCTCACTGTTTCTGCTCCAAGTACAACTGCCGCCATGCCATAGCAATCACACACCTCAGTATATAATATACCAAATACACTAACAATGGTTCAAGCACTGCCTTGCAGAGTGGGGGACATCCCCACCATGCCCACATTTCTAGCTGGCCAGGTTCAGGTTGCTCCACCTTCCACGGGCAGGACTTCAGGGTAGTCCTTGAGCCACACCTGACTTTGCTGATTTGTGTACTACAATCACGGCACCTCAGCCCAGCTCTCCCACTCATCTTTTGGGGCCAGGCAAAGTTGGTAATGCTACACTGGAAACAGCAGTGCAGCCACACTGGTTCTCATCCAGGTGCCTGTAAAAGTTTCTTCTATGGTGACTATGCCTCTTTTTAAGCAGGCCTTGAACTATTTCTGAATAGCGGTACTAAACAACAGAAGAGAGATTAATATCTTGCTGAAGATTATTCTCCCTCACACCCCAACTCCAGGCCCAGGACCCACTTTCCATTCATCCATTAGCAGCAGAAGAGTTGTAAGTGCAGGACATACAGCTCTGCAGGGCAGTTGTACCATATCTCACAGCTTACGTTGGCTATCAGTAGCCTCCTTCACACATACCCCACACAGAGTCAACTTCCCTCTGTGTAAGGTCTAAAACAGAGAGCAGAGAACCTCTGGGAAATTAGGTAAATTTCTCCCAGGGACAGCATGCTCAGAGCCATGCAAAGCTTTCTTTTAAGAGCTTTACTTTAAAAGCTGTTCTGGTTATTTGGATCCTGAAAGGTAGCCACTGTCTCCAGATACTTCTCTTCTGGCAACACTTAAAATCCCTTGTCCCAGGAGGGAGAATGAGTCATCCCCCTCATCTCCACTCAGGGCAATGTTCAAAAGTTTTATTTATAATACATCAGCTTAAATCTCAGCTTCAAGTGGTATGACCTAGCTGCAAAACCTGCCAACTCCCAGATGTTCTTTGTCTCCTGCTGTATACTTATCTCTCAGAAGACTACCCTGGGTCAGAGAATGCCAGTGATTACCTATATTTCTTTCCTACATTCAAAGCAATCATTTCAAAGCTGCACGGTCTTTCTCACAAGCCCTTGTCTGGGTCTTGTCTAGGTCATATATTACTACTCAGTATGAAAACTGCAGAGTCTTGCTAGATTGACTATAAAATATCCGCAGGTTGCTGCAGGTTTTTGATTTGTTGCACAGTACTAGATGAAAATCCTTTCAGCTAAATATGAATGAAGACTTGGGGTTTATATAGCAGCCATCCAAGAAGAGAAGGTCGTCATAACTCTACCCTCTGAAAAGAAAATGAGGGCTAAAGGAGTGTAATTAAGATTTTTTTTCTGCAAGTAGTAGGACAACATTTAGTAAGGTCTGTACCTGAACATTTAAGGTAGTGATGGCAACCACTGACACTTACGCCATGTTTGCTGCTGACAGGTATTTGGGCTGGTCCCAGCAGTAATGAGCCCCACTGCTTTTTAAAAATAAATTTGTCACCAGCTGACAAAAAAGGTGCACTATTAGTGCGTTAAGAGAAAGGGAATGGCTTAGGGGTCTTTATCTTTGTAAACCTGAGAGAAACTCTCTGCTCCTCTTTTCGAGGATTTATCATCAGAACCAAACACAATGCTTAATGACTATATTGTGAAAAACACCAAGCAACATATGAAGATCCATCATGTTGGTAACATGCGAGGGTAACTAGGGCAAAGCTACTCCTTCACGGTCCAGACGGCAGCATGTTTTACAAGAGGCGGGAAAACTCCTATCCAGCTATGGTCCAACTGCCCCCATGCAGAGAGAGTGGAGGGTTTCTGGAAGCCTCTGCCTCAGCTGCTCCTCAGGACCCATGGCATCAAGGCTTCTGTGTGGGCACGGACGACTTCTACCAGGCAAGACTGTTTTCCAGTTCTTTAGCTCCTACCTTGTCCCAACACTCTTCTTACACATCCAGACAATCTCAGATACATCACGGAAGAATAAATATTGCAGATTTGGGCTGGATTTATTTTTTATAGTTGCTGCCACCAGCTGTGTTTGCTGTACAATCCGCTGGCCACAACCACCGCCCTGCTGAGCTCTCTACCCAGCAACTCCTCCACTGGGCTTCAGTTCTTTTGGAACAGCATCACTAGCAACAGGACTCTCATATAAGCTTCACAACAAAACAGACGTTTCCTTTGCCCTTCTTAACAAAAATAAAATAGCTACAAACTCTGAACCCTTCTAACATTGACAGTCTCATCCAACTGATTAATGCAGGATATGGCAGATACTAAGGTGCATTTGACTGCCAATATGTTTGTAAATGCATGGGCTGCAGCTCTGTTTCTGCCCCTAAGTACCTCAATTTCCACTAATGTATTAACACACCTTGTCTAGCCTAGTCAGAAGCCTACAGACCCACGAACAGCTCTCAGGGAGCTCTCTCCCATCCCTGCAAGAAGTGCTGCCACCCAGCCTCTTCACTCTTCCAAGACTTCCAAAAAATAGATCACACAGGGAATAGAAAATTGGCAACTTTTCAAGTTTATAAAGCACCTGGGTGGTATAATTCTCCAGAAGGCATTACCCATACACATTAAATTAATTTATTTCACGGATCTAGCTAAAATAGAATAAGTTAGACTTTTTTTCCTTTCCAGATTTAATTTCTAGAGTGACAAAAGACAATATGATGATTATTATAGTCCCATTATTCCCACATCAGAGAAAACTAAGACATGGTATAATTCCATGCAAGCACATAAAGCCTGTATGCTCTCCTTCCATACCATATGTTTTATCATCACAATGGCTACATAGAGATATAGGATGTATAAGTACCACTCAAACAATCTTCTAGAAGGAAATCAAGTAACTGGACTGTTTTCAAAACAAGTATGACTTGTTAGTGCATTTTCAGGTTTCTACTTCAAATTACCAATTGCTCATGGCCAATTGTAAATTCACTAAGTATGACAAATAAACAGAGTTCAGTGATAAGCAGCCTTAGATCAGTGAAAAAAATCATCACAATCACATAGAAAGCTGTTGGTGAGATCTTCATGCCAAACAGCTTTGAATGTCTTCATCACTAATTTGTCACCTACGTAGACTACATACCAGTGACAATATCTTCCTGACTACAGTATTCAGACATCATCAGATGTGTACACGACAACGAAGAGACACCCCTGCCAACAGCAAATCTTTTCAGAGAGAAGTCAGATAGGTCTTACTGTATGTTGAAAACTGCGCTTCATTTTTAGGATTCTGTGTCTATGTCTGTAAGAAAAATTAATTCATGTAGCATATGATCATGCTAGTGACAGAAAACTCTTTACCTTGTGATTTCCCTTTGGTTCTCATGCATTAAGAAGCATGACAATGTCAGGAAATGCAAGGGACCGAGGTCTTTAATGGTTATCCAGCTCTTCTGGCATTGCAAACTCATGTACTGGACCTCTTTTTTGACAGAATCCCTCCAGAATTTTGTCAGAAAAATTTGTCAAAAAAATTCTGAGATACAGCTTTCATTCCCTGCATTTTCACTCCCTTGTAAGTATGCTTGCATCAAATTTTAGCAAGAAATATCAAGTAATATCTATTCCTTTAATTTTCCTAAATTCTATTTAGGTTTCTCACATGGGGAGTGTGGTCCTTTCTCTAAAAGGATATAAATGAACTATAGCCTTCTTATCTGTCCCCATTACCCATCCTGTCCAATTTCCTTCTCCTCAGAAGAAAGAAGAGTGGAGGCCACTTTAAATTTCAGACACTAAGTACTTTTGTTCACTGTTTGAGAATTCAGATTGATCCATAAGTAATTCTTTTGCTAGGTCAGGGAGTTTAGACTGGAGCTCTTGTCCGCAAAGATGCACCTTTTCAGAGCGGTATAAATGCTTTTGGTATGATTTGTATATATGTCTGCACTTCTATCTGTTGGTACTTGTGGCCCACCTGTATTTCACAAGACTTGGAATTCTTTTAGCATATACAAGGGTCCATATAAGGAGCACTAGCAATCAATAAATAGACTCTTTCAAACCCTCCCTTATGGTAAATGAAGAGTGCGGAAAACTCTACAAGCCATTGGAGCAAAGCTTAATCCTTGGACACTCTGCATATATTAACCTCTACAAAGACTTTGATCAAATCCCTAAATGTCGCCAGCCTCTTTGCTGTTTCTTCTAGGTCATATAACATCACACACAACACGAGAATTGACCTTTACTGTTTGCAGGCATGCCTGAGGATATTTACATCATCTAGACACAGCCCAGAGATGCCAGTCTCTGTTCCGTAAAAAGATCCAAATAACTCACAGCAGATGGAAAGCAGAACTGCATACTCATAGACTAATTAAGATTAGAAGGAACTTCTGAAGGTCACCTCGTCCACCCTGCACCTCCCCTTCATATCCCCATTTGGTTCAAAGCAGGGACAACTTCAAAGACGGGTCTATCTTCAAGTTAGACCAGGGATGCTCAGGGCCAAGGCCTCAGTCAAGTTTTGAGTATCTCTCAAGATGGAGAGACCAAAACTGTCTCAACAGTCTGTTCTGACATTCAGCCACATGCATCGTGCCAAAAAGCTTTCCTAACATCCAACTGGATATTTTGCATATTGCTGATTGTGTCCACTGTCTCTCATTCTTAGGCTGTGGGCCTTCAAGAAGAGTCTGGCTCCATCTTCTTGGTAACCTCCCACTAGGTAGTTGCAGGCAGCAAGAAGTTCCCCTTTGTTTCCTCTTCTTCAACCTGAACAACACAGCTCTCCTTTTGTCCTACGTCATGTCCTCCAACCCCCTGACTATCTTGCAGTTAGAATTAGTTAGAGCTTTGCATAGGAACTCCCTTCTTAGTTCCCATGCCAGTGAAAACAGCAGCCAGTGAGTGGGTTGCTATGAGGACAGATGTGCCAGTTTTGGATAGTAGTTAATTTGGGGTAGTTAATTTTCCTCACAGTAGCTAGTATGGGGCTATGCTTTGGGATTGTGCTAGAAAAAGTGTTGATAACACAGAACTGCTGAGCAGTGCTTACACAGCATCAAGCCTCTTTCTGCTCCTGACCACACCCCACCAGCGAGCAGGCGGGGGGGGCACAAGAAGCTGGGACAGGGCACAGCCGGGACAGCTGACCCCAACTGACCAAAGGGACATCCCATACCATATGGCATCATGCTCAGCATATAAAGCTGAAGGAAGAAGAAGGAAAGGGGGGACGTCCAAAGTTATGGTGTTTGTCCTCCTGAGTAACAGCTATGTGTGATGGAGCCCTGCTTGTCTGGAGATGGCTGAACACCTGCCTGCCCATGGGAAGTGGTGTACAATTCTTTTGTTTTGCTTTGCTTGCTTGCATGGCTTTTCCTTTACCTATTAAACTGTCTTTATCTCAAGCTGTGAGTTTTCTCACTTTTACTCTTTCAGTTCTCTCCCCCATCCCACCAGGCAGGGAGTGAGTGAGCAGCTCTGTGTTGAGCAGTTGCCAGCTGGGGATAAACCATGACAATAGAGAACCCATTTGGTTTGACATGCAAAGACAGTAAGAATTCCCCAAGAGTCACTGTCCCACAGCAGCATTTCAGTACCTAGTACAAGCAGCTTACCCACCTCATCCATCAAAATCAGCCCTTATCTTAACACTGGACAGCATGGAAATAGCCTATTCATAGTCAAAAGCAAAAGCAAAAGACAGTCCCCTTAGTTTCACACCAAAGCTAATGCTTTGATAACAGTGTATGCACTGTAAGAGCACTGTCAGTGGTGCACGTGCTGCCCACACAGAATACCAGCTGGAAATCTCCACAAGCATTTTCTCCACAGGTCATGAATGGGAGCTCCGAAGTTTGATTATTCTGTTAATTTTTCAGAAGTGGGAGTGTCTAGCCAGGAATCCTTCAGCAGGCAGCACAAGCAAGATGTGTCAAATCTTGCTTAAAGGGCATCAGAGCCAGGCGGCCTTTCTAACGCACTGTCAGGTCAATTAATGTCTGCATCCCCAGTGGTTTCCGCATTGCTGAGAGCTCTGAGGAAAACCAAATGGGACAGAACAACTCGTTCCTCCAGTGTGGAACTCAAAACCACCTTGCCCACGAAGTGCCTGACCCCTCAGTGGGTCCTGTGGGGTCCCAAAATATGCCTTCTCTACTTCTGAATGGATATGTAGGGAAGCCAACTCCCATTCAAACCAATTGTTTTCTGCTCAAAACACGAGGACCGTGAAACCCATTTCACTCACTGCTGTTCATACACCACTACTGCTGTTGCTCTTCCCTGAGAAGCAGGCACCGGTAAGAAGTCTCCAGTGAGTAAGTACTTGCACACTCCAACTTGCAGAGCAAAATACATACAGAGGTAACGCATGTCAAAGACCTCCAATTACTGAACAGGTAAGTAACTTTCCTCTTAGCACACCGCATGATTGAGTCCTAATTGAGCGTCACATTCCTCCTGGATGCAAAAGCAAACCATTAAGGACAAATGAGTCAAAAAGCCAAAATAAAAATCAGCCAGATAGCTCAAGCACGCCTGACAAAGCCATTTAACGGATTCTGACCATTAGCTATCATTTCAGTTATATCACTTTTCATACTGACACAAAAGGTGGCAGAGGAGCTATTTTCTCAGCCTCTTGCTTTCTCACAAAAGGAGACAAACATCAGGCACAAAATACTCAAAAAACTATTACTGTCTTTGTCACCATCACATCTTCATCAGCTTCTAACTTTAGGGTTGGGTTTGGTGGGGGGGAGGTACTGTCTGAACAGCCAAAAACTATTTTTAAGGCTTTCAAAGAATAGTCTGTATATGAAAAAGATGTGTCTACATATGGATGATTGCACTGATTTTTAATGTGTGGGACCCATACAGATTTTGCTGACGCAATAAAAAGACTTAAACCCAGGTTTTTAAATATATGTATTGCATCTTTTCAGTATTTGGGGTTTACTATACAGTTTCCAGCAAGATTGTGATTGGCATAGGTTTTCCTCCTCTGCTGTTATCAAAAAAAGTGCTGTTTCTCAAACCAACTTGTATCCAGCATAATCTGATGGCTACTTTTATGGAAAGACAGAGAACACAATTTGAAGATGGTTTTGTTTAAAATTAAGCCATTCCTCAGTGTATGTTGTTACCCAAGTCTTCCTTCACACACACCCCAAAAAAAAGCCTTCACAGTGACGCCTTTCCTTTTCACTGAAAAGAGGGCAAATACAAACAGCAATTCTCGCACATGCCCAACCAAATGGGTTCTATGTCCTTGTAGCAGCAACCCACTCACTGGCTGCTGTTTTCACTGGCATGGGAACTAAGAAGGGAGTTCCTATACAAAGCTCTAACTAATTCTAACTGCAAGATAGTCAGGGGGTTGGAGGACATGACGTAGGACAAAAGGAGAGCTGTGTTGTTCAGGTTGAAGAAGAGGAAACAAAGGGGAACTTCTTGCTGCCTGCAACTACCTAGTGGGAGGTTACCAAGAAGATGGAGCCAGACTCTTCTTGAAGGCCCACAGCCTAAGAATGAGAGACAGTGGACACAATCAGCAATATGCAAAATATCCAGTTGGATGTTAGGAAAGCTTTTTGGCACGATGCATGTGGCTGAATGTCAGAACAGACTGTTGAGACAGTTTTGGTCTCTCCATCTTGAGAGATACTCAAAACTTGACTGAGGCCTTGGCCCTGAGCATCCCTGGTCTAACTTGAAGATAGACCCGTCTTTGAAGTTGTCCCTGCTTTGAACCAAATGGGGATATGAAGGGGAGGTGCAGGGTGGACGAGGTGACCTTCAGAAGTTCCTTCTAATCTTAATTAGTCTATGAGTATGCAGTTCTGCTTTCCATCTGCTGTGAGTTATTTGGATCTTTTTACGGAACAGAGACTGGCATCTCTGGGCTGTGTCTAGATGATGTAAATATCCTCAGGCATGCCTGCAAACAGTAAAGGTCAATTCTCGTGTTGTGTGTGATGTTATATGACCTAGAAGAAACAGCAAAGAGGCTGGCGACATTTAGGGATTTGATCAAAGTCTTTGTAGAGGTTAATATATGCAGAGTGTCCAAGGATTAAGCTTTGCTCCAATGGCTTGTAGAGATTTTAAAAACAAATCACTTATTTGTTCCTTGGCTGAAACTCCTCCTTTACTGAAGTTATGTCCTCTCAAACAATAAGGTATTGACATCTTTTATTATGAAAAGTAAATGTTTATCCTTTTTGTATTTTGACTCATTTATACTGTTCAGTGGAAACACAAGTGATACAAATTTGCATGACATTTTGGGCTATGTGTCTCTCTTCATCAGGACACGGCTCAGTGTTAACAGCAATCATCCCACTGCAGTCCATGAATTTTGGATCGGGTCTTTTAAGGCTAGATGCAAAGAGAATGGATGCATTGAATGAGCCCAGAGCTGAACCCAAATCTTTGAGTCAGGCATTAGTGCTACTTCTATCATATCTGGGGACAGTTTTGTGCCTCATTGTAAGATGCAAAACAAATGCCAGAACTTAACCAACAGTCTGCTGACTTGGTCTTGGAAACATATAAAACAGTGCTATTTATAGTGTTTTCAGTAAAGTGTTTCTAAGGAAGCAAAGCTACTCCAGGGAAAATTCAAAAGTTAGCAGTGCTTTGTTGGCCAAAAGGGTTTAGGAGCCACTAACCTAGAGATCACCAGTCACTGCTTAGGTCAGGCTAGCATTTTAGAACTTTACTTTCTTGACATGTTCAGTACTTTTCTCATCAGTACCAGGAAGCATGTCCACATATAGACTGAATTATATATGTATGTATGTTCAGCACAGCTAACACCTTGAGCCTCTGCGCAGCGGTTGCCTTCCAAAATGAACATCAAGTGTGACACAGCTCATTGTCACAGCATTCATCAGCACATGGAAAGTCTGGGTTTAGCTACTTTCTCTGGCTGAAGAGACTCCAACCTCCCACCTTCCTAGAAAGGGCCTTATCCATCACCTGCTGTCCATCCCAGCACAAGAACATCCTCCTGGCTGAATACGGTACCATGCAGGAAAAACATCAAAATGTCTTAGGGCAAAGTGTGGGAGCATGACCGACTCTGGCTGTGAAGTGCAGTGATCAGAAATCTCATAACCCTCCCAGGTAGTTAGTGGGTCACTGAGGTGACTTCCCCTCATTTCAGTTTACCACTGTACATTGATTGTTGGTCTCTGTGCCAACAGCTTTGTTTGCATTTGATGTAAGAACTGATGGTTTGAGCACATAGGCAATCCTTGGAAGTAGATTACACATACATTAATACCTCCCCTTTCAGATGGAGTATGGAAAAATACAGTACAGCAAGAGAGACAAATCTGAATGCTGAGTTTCAATGGAGACTTTCAGAGGCAACATGAACCCTGAAACAGAGATTGTTCCTGTCTTTGAACCAGTGCCTCTTTCCTGGTGAGTCTCACCTCAGGGGATTCAGGCAATTTTTCTTCTCCACTGAAGGTCTTTTTCTTTCACATCCCTGGGTAAACAAACTTTCAGTCTCACATGGCAAGTCCTCCTTTGACTGTCAACAGCAGTCTTACTTTTTATCAGTAGAACACCGATTGTTTCAGTGTTGTAATTAAAGGATACTAAATCTTGCCTATAAAGTTTCTTATTTGTTTGGGCTTGGAGGGAAGCTGAAGTATGTTACTAAATTGTGAATGCATCATCAGTGTTGCTTATTCCATTAGAACTAATGATAGGTAGAAAAGATACAGACGTGTAGCATAAAAATTATATCATCCATTTTTGACAAACTGTAATTTTATGGTACGTGTTATTTTGGAATGCCTTCAGTTTTGAGGAACACTAAGACGAGGTCATTTAGATTATTATTGATTCTGCTATTATGTATCACTCATAAGTATTTAAAGCATTTAACCCTCCGTGAGGAGCTTTGAACTATAAATGGCTTTCTGTAATAAGGACAGCCTGCTGTTTCATAGCAGTGACACCAGATGTGTGGTCTCTTTCATGGCTGCCTCTAATGACGCAGTAACTTCTCCGATTGCTATGTTGCTTGGAACAGTAGTTTCACTGAAGACGATGAAACTACAGCCATGATAAGATATAGCAAGCATCTTTTTTTTGTCTGTATACTTGAAACCTTTTCAGCTAGATTGGCCTGTCTTTTCTGAGTGATGTTAGCTGAGTTTGGAATCACAGTGCACAAACTAAAAACCTCTTGTCCCAGGTAAACACAAAGTACAGAATAAGTACACAATGTTCCTTTACTAGAGCCCACAATTAGGCTAATAACACCATACTGATCTTTTCCAGCAAGTGGCCTTGTTTTTCAGCAGGTCTGAGCACCCAGACTGTTCCAGTGATTTTGCAGGAAGCATCTGCTCATTCCTTCAAAGAGTGTAAGTGTGGACATAACAGACTAACTCAGATACCCTCTTAAAACAAACCTGGGTATAATGTTCACAAATCAAACTGTATATAGAAAAGAAAATCTAAAGCCTAATATTAAAGTCCAGTGAAGTCAATAGGAAAATTTCTATTCATTTTGTTAAGTCTTGGGTGAGAGTCACAAGGAAGATTCAGTAGGCACTCAGAAGATGAAGTCACAGCTTTGAACTAGTTCTGGTCTAAGTGTGAACCCCCAAAGCACAAAGAAAAATAATAAATACATTCAGTTCACAGATATTTTTTTTCCTACCACTAGCCCTTTCAATTTAAAATATACCAGCAATTAAATTTTCATCCAATTTTGCCTTAAGTAAGCATGATTTTTGCACCATTTACAATTTCTAACTCTCTGAACTTCATGGCTGCCCACTGATACAGCTCTCCTAAGTATGCCCATCTGTGGTCTGTACCCAGCCAACCATCTTGTCTAAGTTACTGGAAGAGAAGCACCTCCCAGATGCTGTTCATCAATGTAAGATAAGCATGAGATACATAGGTTCAATTCTTCTTTGAATTACAAGGGGTTGTTCTAGCATTTTATATGCACCTAATTTTTTAGCTGTCAGAGCTCAATGCGTTTGCCTAGATATGGTACCTACTGCCATTTGAAATTATGTAGATTATGTGAGGCATCTGCACAGAATTATCACATGCAACACAAGACACATGTCACAGCAGTGCTTCAGCATGATAGCAGGCATGCATCCTTCTGAAACATCTGAGAGCCAGGTAGGGTTCTCCAGGGCATCTCCAACATCAATGGCAGCCTACATCTGGGCAAGTGGACCATATCCATCAAGTTAGGCAAAGGAGTCTGTATGTATTGGAAATGCCAACTGGCCTATACAGGTACATTGATACCACTAAACAGGAAGATGGCTAGGATATGATCCTGGCATCTTAAGGCTATATGATGTAAACTGTGCCTTGTTCGCGTTGCTGAGGACTAGTTGCCACAGAAGCAAACTGCCTCCATCCACAGACCACACCACTTCGTCTTGGATCTCCTATGGGTCTCACATTGAGTTGCTGCAGTCTTAGAAAATACTTGTGTGTGTGTGCATTTCCAGTTCAATCTGAAATAATATGAGAGCTGTGCCGCAGTCCATCAATGCGGTAGCATGAAACTGAGCATATACATCATGTGCCCTGGAACATGTCAAGCAGGTATATGGTTCTGCAAGAGAAGGCAAAGCCTGCCAGGGCAGCATTAGAGACCTGCAAAGGGCAGAGGGTATCACAAACATGTGGTCTCGTGTGCATTGCCTGCTGTGAGCCTTCTCCTGCTTTTATTTAGCAATGCAGATCTACCTTCAGTGTCTAGTAGCTAGTATTATTGATGCTAGGGTTAAAAATTTATGCATTTACAAATATATTTATAACTTTTCAAATATAGGAGAAATATAAATGTGAGTGCGCTTGAAAATTTGATATTATTTTGTGCTAGAATGAAATGACTGTGTCCAGCTTAGACAAAAGGACTTGGATGAGACATTCTGCTCAGTCTTCCTGGAACTTCACATGCAGCTCCCTTAGCACACCATACAAAGCATCATGTTCAATGTGCCTAAGACATACAAGATCAGTATATTCATCGACATAACCTACATCCCACACAGAGCAGATGGTCTCTGGATAATGCATGCCCCCAAAAACGAGACTCAGTAAGAATTAAGCACTTAATACTGGCTAAAATCTGGTCCTGGTTACAATAAAGCTAATCCACGTCAGTACTGCAATGCACTACTACTTCAAGTTTCAGTGGCTTTCCGGTTGTAGGGAGTGAAGGGGCTCTGGGGAAGGAAATTATCAGGACATTGATTTAATATCAGTTCTGATTTAAGTTTCTTGCACCAAAGTTATGCTGACTCTCAGCTGTGTCTGCTGTTTATCTAGATTCTAGATAAACAAAACAAAGCTCCTTAGAAAGACATTAGCACTTTTGTTTTGACCTCTTCGGGCAGGAGGAGGGAATATGCCTTACATTTGCTGTTATTTTTAAAATTTAAAACATTGAAAATCATAGTTAATTTATATATGATGTATTTCCATATCAGCTCAAATACACTTCATGAATATTGCTGTTGGTAGAGGAGCCGTGTTTTCATATGGCTTTGCTGTTCATAAACACGTTTTCTTTTTGCAAGTGGATACACAGATCATTTTGTGAGTACTGTACTGCAAGCTCCCGTCGGCAAACCTGAGTATTTGTGGCTTTCACAATAACATTACTTTTGCATGTGAAGCAGCTCATCCACAGATGTCTGCAGGACTTCAGTCTGCATTGTGAGTTTTTACACAAGCTATGAGGTAATATCTCCTGGATTTTCTAGATGCTTTAGTCCCCAAGTATGGATGATTATTTTTTTCAGTAGTACTTTTTCTTTGCTGAGGTAAACACCTAGAAATCATTCATCTGCTAAGAGAAAGTAGGTCAGCTTGCTGTCCCTAAGGATGATAACCAGAGCTATCTGCTCCAAGTATTGGCAAAATTCTGTTTGAATTTGAAAAAAAGGTTGGTCAGAGCTGTAATGCAGGTTACCTCTCACCATGTTTGAGCAAGACCAGCTCTTGGTGTTTGGAATGTGAGGAGTCACTTCAGCATGCTGTGAACTTAGTCTGCACAAAAGAATTTTGTTATTCATTGTATAGGACTGCATGTATCCATTGTACATTTGTTATAAGGAAACTTTAGTTCTATTCCTATCAGGCATGTCTTTCTGTAACTGAATTTATTTTCAGTTTGCCAGTTGGGCTCACTTGACCTGTCCCTGTGCATTTTTTGCCACCTCCCCATTATTATAAACTCTTGTTTCACTTTCTGGTAAGAATACTCTGTAGATTTTTCATAAATCTGTGCTTCCTTAGGGGGGGTTATTCAGCCTGGTTTTCTGGGATTTTTTTGGTGCTTTTTACCTACTGAATTCCTTTTGAATTTCAGAGAACAAGATCCTAGCACGGATACCTGCCTGTTGTCTGATTTTGAAGGAAAAATTAAATCACCTACAAACTGTCACTAGAATCTGAATCCAGCTTAGGCAGCATCACTGAATCTAACCTGTCGGGCCTTTAAAAAACATTCAATTATAGAGGTTTCATTTGGCTTTGTTTTGTAGTGAAGGTATTTTTCAGAAAGTTATTCCAAAGCAGCAACTGTGACAACTGTGGTGTTTTGGAAAACCAGTTAACAGAAATACCACCAAGATTACACTGCTCTGAAATTCTTGTTCCACTGCTTTTTTATTAATACAGCATGATCATCCAATGGACTGATATGAGAAGAGACACTTAAAAAAATTATTTTGTGCACAAAGGATTGTGCTACCTCTCAAACTGTTTAAAAGTAGGAATTTCAGTGCCTGTATCTGCAAGCTGTATTCAAGGGCACCTTGATTTAGGCTGTAACCAGTGCCCCAGTGCATAGTCACAGGCTTATTTCTGTTCTTTGGGGAGAAAATCAGGCTGCCAATGCACATGTCCTTCATGGCAGAATATCTGTCTAGAGAGAGGAAAGCAGATGTATGCATAAGACTAAAAATCCCAAATATAGCCTCTAATAGGTGTGATAATTATTTTCAGGGAAAAGTGATAAGATGCAGTTAAAATCCATGGGGCACATTGTTCCAATGAATGTGTAGTGTATTTATTAGGGTACTCCTAGGATTTATAGCTGCTCCAAAGAAGTGCATCTGCTCTATGACTACAGGCAACATTAGTTTCTAGGGAAAGTTGCTTGAAACTTCTTTTAGTATGTTTAACCTCTTACATGCTGACTTGATATATCTAAAAGTGAGTTAGTTGCTCGACTTAGTCTTCACCAGCAAAGGCTAGATGACAACTTCTAGCTGCTCTGGATGCTCAGGCTGGAATAACTCCTCTGGCTGGCATCACAGCTCCAGAACTGTCAAGACTCAAGTTTACACCATCCAAAACGTGTGTAAGCCCTGGTTTCTGGGAAAGGAAATCTGGTTATAAAGACTCCAGTAGTACCTGATTTAGATGACATGGGGTTGCAGGATACACCATGGCACACAGCAGCAGTTAAGTGTAGGGGGATATATATCTATGTACATATATAGAATGACCTAAGCCCACATCTACATTGCATGCTTGGCTTAGCCCTATATGCACTCTGAGTTTTGACCCAACTAATCTCCTGCCCCACAGCTGTGGTTACATTGGCCCGCTCATAGCTTGGAGGTGCTAAGGAAGAGTCTCTTAAATCGCCTCCCAACTTGTGTGGCTTAATGAGCTCACTGAGAGTCAGGTATTGAGCTAACCTTTAACATCTCACAGGGACAGGGGGAGCACACACAGCTGGCTGGGTACAAGTAACAGACAGCACCCACTGGCTGAAGAGCAGTGGTGGAATCTGTACTTGTTCCCCATCTCTTGTGCTTGGCCATGGTGCGGGAGACTGTCCTCCAGACTCACAGAGCATGGGAGGCTATTCTGTCTCACCCAGCAGCGTGAGCTCCCCTGCAACTGTTTGCAGACCAAAGCTAGAGCTACCATTACCAGGGGAAATGGTTAGCATGCTGGACCACAACCTCAACATACCCTAACCATGCAGGATAGACAGAGCCAATTCTGAGACAGCTGAAGAGGGAGATTCTGTTCTGCACAAAGGAAGAAGAAAAGGGAAGAGAGATTTTATTTTTCTTAAAAAAAAAAAAAAAAAAGAAAAAAAAAGAAAAAAAGAAAAAAAGAAAAGAACCCAATGAAATGAGAAGTAATTAATTTTGCATTGTATTTCATGGCAAGTTATTACTGCTGCGACAAAAAAAAAAAACGGAACTTCATCACCCCTCCCCATAGCTGCTGAATTCATATGATCAATGTGCATGACCGCTCCTCCTCTTTTGTGCCCATTTGTGGCTGAAGATGTGAACTAGGGTGAATGTAACTACTTGCTTGGCATTTAGGGCAGAGCAGATAACAACTGTTGGTTCTACTGGCAAATGATCAGTAGGTCAGGCTGTTACTCACAAATATCATCACAGGACACTGTTGCCATTCAGAATGCTGACTAAGGGAGAAGAGGAATGCCAAATGAATGAGCAATCATCACAGTGTTTTGCTTAGGATTCTATACTGCTCCAGCTTCTTGCTCCTCCTTGTAGCAATCTTTTTACACAACACCAAGAAGTTAACAGTGCAGAATAAAAGGCAAGCTAATCACTATAATTATCCTTTTTTTTTTTTCCCCTTCCACACCGTATTTGTTTCATGTTCCTTCTTCCATTTCATGTAGGAATTAAATAAACAAAAAATAGTGCTGGGCTGTTTCCACAGGACTTTTAATTTTTTTCAAGCCACCCCTCTCTGAGCACTTGTACATTTAAGAGCAACTGTATATTGGCTGTCTTTCCCCCACAAACACCAGGTCGCCTCTAGGAACCTGCTGTTCTTGAGCGCAAAGATGTAAGAGCAGTGAACAGCAGCAGAACAGTCTGTCTGAAACCCATTCTCATCTTTTTTTTTTCTATCCCAAGCATTATCCCACTCATTGTAAAAGACTCGTGTTCAACTCTTTTTTTTTTAACTTTTTTTTTTCCAAAAAATTCCCTGTGTCTACTGTTGTTGGCTTTGATGGACAGATGAAGTAAGATAGCCTGAGACACATTTGGCAGAGTATGACTTTGGCCTGCATAAATTACTGTCAGGGAATTTTCAGGGAAGTACTGAAGTAAATTTGCAGTGACTAAAAAATATGTTATAAATTATAGCATAATTACTGCTGCTGAAGAATTTGATGGCTAGAACAATTAAGTGAGTTTATACTTCAGGTGAGTCCTCATAATTTTCCTTTTTAGTTTAACTTCTCAAATTGCGCTGAGCCCTTCGGAGGAAAAGACTTTAGGAGGGATATTTTCCCACTCCCTTGCCAAAAATGGTATTTCTTTTCTGTCAGCATTGTGCCTTTCCTCTCACAGGTAATTCAGAGATGGCAGGTTTTGGTATTTCTTCACATACCCATATCGACTCCTGGAGGGGGGAGGTGGGGGTGAGGAGTGTAGGACCCTTCCACTCTGTGCTGTTACATTCCTGGTTCTTTTATATGCCATGTCACCAAATCCCAGGCTTTTCAAATTACATTCTTGAAACACTCCAATTAAAAGGATGAAAAATGAAAGATCTGTGAAGTTCAAGATCCTTATGGGATGCTGCTGAAAATATACTTCAGGCAGTGGCCTATATTTTATGCATTCAGCATCAATGGTAGCTTTGACTCTGTGAGGGTAATCTCTTCTGTCTCGTGAAGAGCTCCTGACTGGAAAATATCACTGTTTTTATAGCAAAAATAGACAGAAAATGTGAATTCTTCTATTATTATCTTTAGCTTATTTGTGACACTACCCTTCGTGAGGCTGTATTTTTTCTATTTTGAGATTTTTCTACACTGTAAAGAAGTCTGGGTTTAGTTTTTATAGACAACAATGTAAATTTTCTAGATTTTTCACCCCATGTCTTGTGAAACTGCTTTTCTTAAAATCTACAGTCTTCACTATTATGGTAAAACAAATCAAATTTTTCCAGCCTTTTGTGGCTATTACTAAATCCCCCAAAACATGAATTCTAATGCTTCTAGATTTTGGAGGCAAATAAACTGCAGCACTTGTTACTTTTACAATGTCATTATCTTTATGACAGACACGACCACAGGACCACAGCTTGTTCTCACTGAACGCCTGGCGTGGCCTTGCATGAATCCTTGCTGAAATGCAGCAGCAGGCTAAGGTGGGGAAGGCACTTCGAAAAAGAGACAAATAGTGTGGCCGCCTCAATCCTGAGGGTGCTGGCACAGAGGCTAGGTTGCTTTTAAGCCACCTATGCACAAGAAGCAAGCATCGACCTTCTGTCCAGCTACTCGCTTCCATCAAGAGGGGTAACTGGCAGGATGCTGCCTGCCAGCTATAGGCAGCTCTGCAGCAGGTAACACTCAGTTATACCTGTTTGTGCTCACAGACAGCTGTGAAGAGCAGGCAGGGGATTGCCTGGGCTTTGAGAAAAGAATGAGATGAGAATATCTTACTGTTCTATGTGAAGTGACTCCCTAGCTATCTATTGCAGCTTGACTGCCTCAAGTCCTGTAGCTCTGCTTTCACCACCCAACCCTGCCCTCACGGCCTGCAGCAGAAGATGCAGAGCACCTTCTTCCCACACCCCATCTGGGCCACACATATCCCGGTGACAGCATCCTCGTCACTGCAGAGCTATGCAGCTTACGCTCCCTCTATAGCCCTTGTGATTCAGGGGCCTCTTGCATTAGCACTAAAGGTAAGGGGAAGGGGCAAGCACAGCTAGATGTTCAGTGCCTGTTGTCACCTGTGCCTGTTGCAGAAGGCAAGCTTGAAGTCGCTGCTGTCACTGCCCAGTACATGCGGGGCAGCAGCCAGAGCTGCCTTCCCTTTCCCAGACCATCAGGAGGAGCAGCCACAGCTTCTCCTCCAGCTAATACCAGATTTGTCTTGCTTGTCCTCCCATCTGACCCTTGGCTGGTGCTTGCCATCATTCTTGAGAGACAAAATCAACTTTACACACAGAGCTGCCTAACTCGGGCCTCTACACTTGGCAGCATCCAGAAAGCAGTGGGTCCCCCCTCAGCAGTGTGATGACACAGAGTGCCCACATGCTAGAAGCATGCTTGCAGTGGAAGGGAGATGGATAGCAACCTACAAAGCCTGCCCAAGAGCCACAATAAACACTCAAGCAGCAACACCAAGTCTAGTTGTATGTTGTGTTTACCTGCTTGACTTAAATATAGCTTAACTGTGCTATATTGTCATGACTATTAGGCAGACATTCTTGGAGGAGTGGGGAAGCTTATTACCTAAAGCAACAGCCAAGGAGGGAAAACAGACTTTTCATTATAAAGAAGGTGGTAGAGATTTAGGAGTAATGTTTGGCTTACCCACTGACTCCCTATTTGATTTCAAGTATTCTTCTTTACATATAATTACTTACCTCAGAGATATATATAATACAGGGGTATCCCTTTCTGCTCTCCCCTTTTCTATCTGGAATGAAAACTCTTTGGGACAGGTACTTTCTCATTCGAATTCACACAGTATGCCTCAAGTACTTGCTGCTGTGCACATTGTTATCTATACAAAATTTCTCCATCAGTGTTTGCTCTTTAAATTGTCCAGATTAGATTCCACAAATGGTCTTGCAGAGTGTATTGAATTTATGGCAGAGGTGAGCAGTGCACCTTGAAATCATGCTGCTCAATGAGACATGAGGCTCAGACTCCAGAGTCCAGATGCATGCATATGCTAGCACTTTTAGCTTCAAAGTGAACTGAAAACTAGGTGTCCATTTCCTGATCAAGGATTAGACCGAACACCAATCTTGCAAGAATATCTAAGTTCATTAATTTCCACCCAGTCATTAGACTTTTGCTGCTTTAGGAGAAAAAACTTACAAGAAAACCTCTTTACTTTGCTGTACCTCAAACTGGATTTAAATTGTCTCCCTCTTTTGGAGTGATCCTTAAGCACTAGCAGTAGCTGGACCCATACCCAATTTCTGTGTCTCCTGCCTAAGTCTGCCAGAGTCCCTGAGGAAGCTTTGTGCAGTTGTTCTGTTAGGATTCAATAAATGGAGTATTTAACCCTATCATGGAAGGACATGAGAGTGCACTCCACATCAGCAAAGGATAACCCACCCTCTCCTCAGCAGGAAGGCAATGAAAGTCATTACTATATTGACACAGTAGATTTACAGTACAAGGCTCTCTCTGGCTCTGACTGTTTTCCTGATCAGCGCTTTTCCTGCCAAGCCTGCTTGCCTTGCCAGAAATGTCCTTTGATAAACCTTTCTGACTGTGAAAATATTATTGTTTTCATTCTAAATCGTTTGTGACTTTCAGTTTGGACTTAAATGTTTTAACAAATTATATTTGTGCATAATAATATCAGTGCGTTGAATCCTCTCTCACCTCTGAAGCAACTCTGGAATTGTACATCTTCCTTGGGGGGTCTGGAAAGCACATTTGGCAAAAAATAAATACAGAAACCCACATCACCACAGTCAGCACATGCAATTCCACAAAGCCTCTACACTGACTTTTCATTCTTTCCCGATGTAGATATCTTGTAATAGTGGAGATTTGTATATTTGGATTAAAATAATCCAGAATGCAAATATCCAGGCCATTGAAATCAAGCTCTAGTTTCAGTTAAGTGAATGACTGGCAACCAGAAGCACCAGAGGAGGCGAAAACCCACCAAGCATTAACTCTGGAGGGCACAGGAGCCCGCCCGTGTGGCTGCAAGTTTGGGGTTATAATGCCATGAGACGCACTTCATCCTCTTCGCTGCCGCCCTCCCTGGGGCTGAGGCTGCGGGGCCCGACGTGCCCCTGGGATGGGGGGGCCTGAGCGCCGCCATGGCGCCCGCTGCCAGCTGCCCCGCCACCCTGCCTCCCGCCCGGCCTTAGCTCATGGCCGCCTTTCGCCCCTTTCCCTTCCCTTGTGAAGGCGGAGCGGAGGCCGACACCTGCCGACGAGCCCGCAGAACCGCTCGGGGAGCGGGGCGGGACGGCTCGGTGCCTGCCCGGCCCCCGAGGAGCGCCTCCGTGGGCCCAGCCCAGCCAGCCCGCCGAGGGGCCGGCGGCGGCCCGGGGCTGCGGCGGGAAGGGCCCTGCCCGCCTTCCGCGCGTGGGGCGGCGCGCACGGAAAAGGAGGGGACGGGTTTCCAGTAATCTCAAAATTAGGGTTTAACGGCCCGAGAAAGGCACTGTAGTCTGACTAACTACCTAATTAATCACCCTGCAGCCTAGAACGCCAGTCATGGAAGCAGGTGCCTTTACACACAAATTCCCTCAAGAGGCTGTTGGGCTCTGAAAAATGGACAAAAGATCCCTGAAGTCCATAGGGACAACTGTGCTGGTTTTTGATGTTGTGTGGAAGACATCTCAAGTATTTTATGACAGTGTACAGGAATTTCAAAATCATAAGGTGGATCCTTCATCAAAACTCTCCTTTGCATGCTCTGGCTTCAGGTATTTCTTGGCTTTGTGTGGTTTTGGCCACCTTGGCGTGGCCTTTTCTCCATGGCCCTGCCTGCTCTGGGGAAGCAGCTGGATGTGCCACACATGGTTGATGGAGAAGAAGGCCTGAAGCCCAGCAGTTGCTGCCAAGGTAGCCATCAGCTTATTGCTGAATCTTGAGTTATTTCAAGGTGTCGAGAGTCCACTGAGAGCTTCTTCAGTTTGGAAGGCAATGGAGCTATGTCAAGGAGTAACCACTAGAAGAAATGATCTTAAATATAAGGCTGCTTCGCATATGAAGTACAATTATCCTTCTTGCTCTGTTATGAAAGGACGTATCCCACCTCTTGCTGCCCTTAGAAATCATACACTTCTCACAGCTGTTGGGAGGCTCGAACTACTTCTCAGTTATAACACATGCAGTTCCCTGTAAACCCTTGAGTTTTAAGAGAAGAAACAGCCACTTCACTACTGGTACCAGATGAACATTTCCAGGACAAAAGAAAGTCTGTATAAGCTTGAAATACTCTATCAGTAACTGTTTACATTAACGATTAGCATTTTTGCTTAGAAGGATGAAGGACTGTTCACAAAGAATCACCACTTAATAGCTAAGTCTTGCCACAGAAAAGCCTCTGGCATTTTATCTTTTAGATTCCAGCATATTTCTGGTGCTACTTTTATACTTATCTGCAATAAAAAGCTGATTCCTCCAAGTGCTTTGAATTTACTTGAATCAGATTTATAGACCAGCTTTTTAGCACTGCTTCCAGGTATTACAGGAAAGGGGAAAGCTGCTTCAAGTTCCTTCAGATTTCCATTTCAGGGTGCTGATATTTCCAGTAGCTTCCACTTTCCAAAAGCAATATTTTTATTTACTGAGGAGCCAAGTGCAATGAACTTGGCCTGACACACCTACTTAAGGAGGCAGACTGGTTGTGCAAATCAAGCCAAGAGCAACTGTGAGGGTAAATGGGCACATTTACGGAAAGAAGTTTAGCCCAGGTTGCTCCACCATTTGACAGACTCCTCCCTTTCCTCTCTCCCCAGCCAAAATGAATGTTGAATGTGGGAAGAGTTTGGTGTCGGGTTCTACCTGCCTGTAAGCAATAATGTCAGTGTTTTTATTTAAAAAAAAAAAAAGTCTTCATTTGATTGGCATTTGATTGCCCCTGGAGCCAGCTAACATGCGATATGGCACAAGCATTGCCAGGCCATGGATGGCAAGGAGACTTCTGCAAGTACATGTCAGCATTCATACAGACCTGTAAATCATTTTCCTTAAAAAAACATGCAGTAGACAACCTGGATTGCTTTAAAATGCCTATTTCAGATCAGAGCTGAATGAAACAAAATGCAACTAGGTCATCCAGGACAGCACACTGGGCCGTCACACATAAAACTCACAACCTATAGGAGACTTGCCCAGGACGCTTGCAGGCATCTCCAGTGGCACTAGAAACTTAAGTGAGTCAGTGCTGGGTTACTATGGTCTGTACTGTGAATGTAGATACATAAGTGTAGGAGTATTATATGGGAGCTGAATCTAACCTAACTCTCTAAAGTTCTATATCAGTTAGTCTGAGAATTCAGTAGGGCTAATAGTCATGCTTTACTGTTATTAAAGGCCTTAACTTTTTTCTTGTCAAAGATGTGCATAGGCCTTAGAGACAATGACAGCAAAAAATCCTTTCATTTCGCTTTAAAATACTCTGGTGAGAAGAGTCTTGCTTTGGAAAGTCACCTAGCTCATTTGTTTTATTTCACAAATTACCCAAGCGCCCATTTGTGCTTTATAACTGGGATTCAGCGTTAGTTCTTGATTAGAAGAGCTGTCATCTGCTTTTCTGTGGAGAAACATGAATCATGAGCAGGCAGTTATTGGTAGAGCTCCGGACCATTTAAAGTCACAAAGTCAAATTTAAAAAAAAAGAGAGAGAGAGAGAAGGGCAGAAAACCAAAAAGCATTTGTTGTGCAAGAAGGCCTGGGTGAAATTCTCAGAACTTATCTGTGCTGAGAAAGTATCAATAACCGTAAAATTTCACAGCCCCCTTTTTAAAACCGCAGCCTTAACGTTTTGTAGGAAAAATAAAGCTTTGGTTAACCTTGGCACTGGCAGACCTCATTAAAATAACAGCCTGTCACTTTCGAGTTTAAAATAACAGGGTTGTCAGTTTTATATTCAGCGGAACAATCTACGGTCTTATTCTCTGGGAAACTGCGGGTGTGCAACGCGGGGCTGGCAGCAGCGCAAAGGCTGAGCAACACTGCCATCTCGAGGAACCCCCAGATCCAGGGTGCTCCCCGCAGCTGAGCCAATGTGATGCGATGCTCAAATCCTGCTGAATCTGTGCCCTTCGCTTTTTAAAAGGCTGAAAAATAACCCACGATCAAGCACGTGGTGGTTTGGAAGCAGCTTGGCATTTAAATTTATTTTGTGAGAAAGTGTGGAAATGTATAATGTATGAAAAAATAATCTCCATGTAGAGCAAATAAAGTTCTGCTTCACTTGTTCCGAATCAAAGCAGGTCACCCTCTCTGGGGTACCTAATGTGCATTGAAAATTTGGGCACCTAATGAGCTGTTCTAAACAAAAGTATGCGCCTAAACTCCCTATGTCAGTGGAGAAATGAAAATGCCTTTAAAAAGCCTCTGAGAGAGAGATCCTCTTTAGCTAAACTCAAACACCTGGCTAGGTAGAGGAAGCCCAGTCCAGATCCTTACACGTATGTGCCTAGTGCCTCTGAGACATCTATATGAAGATGGCAGGTGTAGCAAAGGACATACAGGAGACACGTCTTTCTCAAGAGGCAGCCCCTAAAACTTAGGGGTCCAAGTTAATTGCTTTTCATTAAGCTCAGTTTACAAGGAAAACTGTGTGTCAAATACCCAGCTGTCCTATACTAACCTGCTTGTGACACGATTCATGCCTTGACTGTGACACCCACATGTAGCAGAGACATTAACATAACAACCAGTTAGAAACACTATATAATATGTGTTTGCTGACCTAGTCCTTTTAAACAAATCGTTGGCCATTTGTCTTAGAATGCTTTCAGATTGAATTCCTAATGGGCATAAATACTGATGGATGTATGAAAGTCTGGCGCGGTTTTCTGCTGGTATGCCATAACAGAAATCAGACCATGATGGTCTGTTTTTTCTTCCCGCCTGGCCGTGCCCGTGATGAAGGGCATGCTTTTCACAATCCCACACGGGGCTCAGGTAGTCAAGCACCATATCCATAGATCTGTTATCAAGCTGCTTGCTATACAAGGTCTACATCATTCTTAACAAAAACTGCAGAGGTGCCAAATGTGTGGCTGGGTATGTTAGGCACATCTAGGGGAAAGCAAGCAGCAGACAGTAGAAAACTTGTGTTTTTTTCACATGGAAGTAACATAGCATGAAGGAATGACATCAGTTAAATATTGCTTGTGAATAAAAGGGTAAAGGAGTATGTGTCTAAAGAAACTACACAGACACAAACATGGCTTGTGATAGCTACTTTCACATCTGTTCTCTAAGGCAAAATCCCAGGCCTCTTCCTACTCACTGTCTGTAGCTGTTCTGTAGGTGCAACACACTGATACACTTTACATACCTGGCCTGAAGTCCCTGAAATTACACCTCATCGCAAACATCCACTTGAAACATCTTCCAAGGGGCTGCACTGCCACATACAGATCTACAGTACGCCATCCAGCACGGCACCCTGGTATACCAGAGAAGCAATGTCCGGTCAGCAGCCAGAAACATTTGCACGTTTTTCCAGGGCATAAAGGCTTAAATGGCAATGGGACTTTGCACTGAGGCGTTTCTGAGCATCCCCAGGGAGAAGGTATTAATGGAAAGGAAAGCTGAATATTCTGCTTGCATTTCAAAAGGAAAATCCTCCCAAACTGCAGAATAAACAAGAAAAAATGCAATTTGAAAACATCAGGAAGGAGGTTAATGATAGCCGTTTCTTCTTAACACAATCAAGACTCCATATTATTTTATTTCATTTATTGCATGGAACCTGGGTCAGTTTTGTATGCATTCCGCCAACTCTTGACACTATTTTAGCATCTTCCAATATTCCTCTATTTGTGAGAGTAGGGATTATATTTGTGGGGATCAATCTGGAAGGACTATGAGGTAGACTTGGCAGAGAAGGAGGATGAAAAAAAGAGAATTTACTTTTTTAAAATTATTTTAGGGCACTTACCTTTAAAATTTGCTTTTTGGCCCCCACTGCTTCTGAGTGCACATTATACCACTTCCAAAGAAGCACATTTCCATCAGAAATTAAACCAAAGTGGATTCCATGGACAGGTGGCTACCAACTTCACAAGCAAGTGTCTTTCTGGGATCTTCCATGCATTATAGAATGTAGGCATCTCAGTTTTAGTTTTGCATGGAATTTTCAATGTTTTTTTTAAATTATTCTGGTGAGTCTTTCAATTTATCCAGATGTCCTGAATTAATATAAGGAATGCTAAAGTCTGATCCCTGTTAAAACAATGGGCTTGCTTTTTAGCTTGCATCATTACTTTGAAGAGGAAGGTAAGAAAAGAAGACAGAAACATTGGTTAGCTTTATTTACCTGCTTATAACCGAGCTCATGCTGGCAGGACTGGAACTGAGCTCATGGGTGCTGTTCCAAGTTCTGCTGAGGATTTAAATAACATACATGACTGACTCAGTCACATAAGAAGTCAGTGGCAGTAATAAGAAATTAACTGTATTTCTCAATATAGGGTACATAACTATACGGGTATGAATTTCTCTTTGGCAATGATGCAAATGTTTAACTTTTTCTCACCTACACAGTAATGCCTTTCTTCTGTTAGCAATTATAGATCAAGGCCAGGCTATTTTAATATCCATTTCTATATATCCCCCAATAAATCAAAAATGTAACTTCTTTGTATGGCTTGTGCTATTTCTTTTTTCTTATGAGAAAGTATTGCAATTCAAAACAAATTTAGTAGCTTCAAAGCAGCTAAAAAAAAGCAGCTCAATATAATATCAGGGCAACATCAGGAAGATAGCTAGGGAAAGTCAGGCTAACTACAGTGAAAGAGATCCAACTGTCTTCATCCGAATAAATCTCTGCTAGAGAAAGAGAAAGGAAATACGTAAAATATCAAAATTGCGTATGCCTCATGTTCAAATGTTTCCACAGAAGACTAACTGAGCTTGAAAGTTAATCTTTAATTCAAAGAATAGGAAATACCAAGGAATCATTTACAAGGCCACAGGTCACTAGGGGCATATAGTAGTCTAACTTCCTAAATCACAAGCAAGCAATGTTAACTGAATCCTTAGTGGCTTTGATCTTGTTTTCAAGGGACTGTGTATCTGTTACATGTTTTTTAAATGCTGGTGGTGATCAAAACGATGTATGGAGGAACATGCGTAACCGTGGGGACTGATAAGAGGCTTTCTGTGGTCATGCTTGAGGAGATCCCAGAAGTGAAGTCACTGAAACCCACAGGCAAAAGTTTTACATGTCATGGCGGGCATTACATCACCTAATTCTATCCTGCATTTACAGTTACAATAAAAGTACTCCAAAGTCCTTGCCTGCCTGAACGTTCATCATGCAGAAGTGAACGCAGCCATCAGGCTACTCCCTGAAAGAGGAGGTGAATCAACCAGTGCTCATAATTCCTCTTCAAGGCCATCAGAAACCACACTGCACTTCCAGAAAACCAGTTTCAGGGTGAGGTTCAAGGAGCTGTTGAGGTAGATGTGTAAACTACGTTGCCAAAAGCTGAGAGGGTTAACAGAGGTCCAGTCACACAGTGGGAAAGAGCAAGACTTTGTAGGCTGAGTCCACAGCTTGTTTAAAACTGGATGGTGAAATAATGCAGTGGGGAGGCAGGGATAGCTATGAAGGGAAATATCTGAGGGGGATAAAAAGGGTCAAAATGCACCTGAATTGGAGGCATCTAGAGAGGGCTGCAAATGGTAACCTTTCCCTAAACTGTAGTGGTATTTGCTGTTGCTGCTTTTTGTGAGTCATGTAAATGTCTCTTTCCCCCCACCCCCCCGGCTCTAAAATGGGAATGACGCCTCAGGAGGATGTCTGTGGGATTTAATTAGCTGTCATTTACCAACAACCCTGGGTAAAGTAATACCATCTTACTTCACCAGGTGTACTTCTGTAACACCAATAAAAAAAATATCGTTAGGAAATTTAATGACTTGTTGTCTATATGCACTACAGATACAAAGTATGTAAACATCATTTAATATCTTCAGAAGTGACTGGGGAACAGGAGCCCTCATTGGATTTTCAGGAGGTATCTGGAGAGTGTGTGCAACATGTGACCTGTGAGAACCTCTCTCTGTTCTTTTGCTGACTTCTATGAAAATACAAAGTTTCTACTCCAAATTACAGCCCTCTCAAGGGCCACAGGAGGAACTAACTTTCCAATGGGTGTTGACTCACTTGTGGTTCAAAACAGAAGTCTCCAAGTCCTAGAGCACCAGCTTTAATTTGATTATGGTAGAAATCTGAATATAACTCTAAACATCTGAGTTTTAAATAGCTTAAAATAACTTCCAGCTAGCAACAAAGCTCTGAAAACCAATTACTCAGCACTGATAGCAGTAAGATTGCTTGTGTAAATAGTTACCCTGGCGCAAGCAATAAATAAGAAAATCTGTCCCTTTGACTCTTGTGCTCCCCAAGCTCATCTGGACGGATCCTCCTTCCTATAAATGTTTCTCACTATATTTTCTATAGGATTTCTTTATCTGATTTACTGCATTGTGGCCTAACGGGAGTTTACGTACCTCTCCATGAATACTGGGCGGTTTAACTGAGTTGCTCATGCTGGTTAGTTGCACCAGTAGGGACCTTGGGTGTTTTATCCTCTGTGGGGAAGAAGAGGGCTGTTGACTGCCCAAAGACCCTGGCCCTACGGACCAAAGACATCAGAAAGGGCAGGTATGCCAAGACCGTCTCCACTTCTGCTGAAGGCTTGCCCACAGTTTGCAAACTGGAATTGAATTTTTGGCTTGACAGGGCCCTGTTGAGACTTTAAAGGCTTGCAAATGTTGCTAGTATCTCATATGAAAACAAAGCAACTAGGGGGCTTGGCAAGGGGTGCGGAGGAGATTTATAAGGTGTCTATCATGGCAAGAAACGCTGTCAACAACCCATGCAGCCAAATACTGTCCTACTTATTTCTTGCAGATGAAAATGCAGACAGTGCTTCTGAAATAACATCCTTGGCTGTTTCTGTCTCCTGGTTTATAGAGTGACATTCCACAGAGTTTAAGCATGGCAAAGCAGCGTGGGCCATTTGCTCAGAGAGCTATCATGCCTTCAGAACAAAAGATAAAAGAGATAAATAGCCGAGTACAGTATTGTACCTCAACAACCTAAAAGCCAATCTCAAAACTGAATGGAAGAATGGAGAGCTTTTATTTCTTGTTTTTTTAAAGAATAAAGCTTGGTGATTTCCTTTAAAGGCTATTCAACAAGCTCCCCTAAATCCTATTACAACTTAATGTGAAATGCATCTGTTTCCATAAGAACAACAGTGGCACCATTCATCCTTTGTAGTCAGTTCTTTGTTGTGTTTTCTATCTATTCTTGTATATTTTTCCACTCTAGTACACCAGACGCAAAACAAGAACTGATAACATTTTAGCCACAGCATTTATTTATTAAGTTGATGCTGGAAATTCGGTTTGTTCCTACTTGCTGCCTGAATCATGCCAGATTAAATTATTGTTCAAGGACTTTATAACGTAAAGAAACTGTTTTGATACTGCCCCAACATTTCTTGAACCTGAAGTCTGTATCCAGCTATAGATATTTACACCTAAGCAAAGATGGATATAGTCTCTGCAGGCATGTATATACACATACTTCTTGCTGTTGCTGAGATCCAAATGTACTGCAGTGTATTCAGCCTGCATATCTTAAATCAGTTCAACATCAGCTCAGCACTGCACCTTTTTTTCAGAACCTTTGCATGTAGCTCTAAATATAATATTTATCTAAGACATGACCAAGTTGGTGGGCGAGATATTTTATCTGATGTACACTGTTTAACTGAATTTACATTCAGCAGACTGTGAGGCATATTAATTCTTAGAAAGATGTATATTTAGAAAACCTTAGACAAATGGAGACTAGAAAGAGCACGATGTAACACGCTTTTATTAATGTCTTGCCTGTGGAAAAAGGTGACTTTGATTATTTGTACTCTCTGGACCTAAATGCTGAGTGCCTTGCTTGTAAATACAAGGATTTAAATTTTAGCACCTTCAGCCCTTTTAACCTTCACCATCATCACCATCATGGAATTAAACAACCTATTATTTAATGTGACAGTTAGCATGGCTGATGTTGTTAACCTGTTTTCCCTCTCATTGTCTCTTAATCAGGTAACAGACATTAAAGAAAAGCTAAAGCTCTCTAAAAAGTTCTGGTCAACATTACCCTACACAATCTGCAAGGATGAGCGAGTGACAGCGGGTCCATCAATCGAGGAAGACTGCTGGAACGGCCACACCAAGGCAAGGTGAGGTGGACCCCTCTCCACCACACCGGTCCAAATCCCTATTTGGCCTGAAGCAATCGTGAAACTGAGGGTATTTCACAAAACTCCTTATAAGAGTGCAATGGAAATGGGGAGAACAAGTAATTGTCCACACACAGCTTGTAGCCGAGATTACTTATTGTCAAGATGCCATTAAAGCCAGAGTGTGAGTCAGGGTAAATGTGCACAGCATGTCAGCATGTGAACACAGAAAATGTTCATTGGTTCAGCTCCAGAAGGATAATTTATACTGAGATTTCAAAGAGCTCTTTAGCTCCATTTAGCATCCCTGTGTTGGGACTGACAGCTTGTGAAGCAATTGCACTCTCGGGATATCATACTGGGATGAAACAGAAATTGGAATTTCAGCTCTATTTGCTATTGGCTGGCAAAGCTTAGGGCTATTTGCTGAGGGGGGAAAAAAGAAACAACTTGAAAAATAGCTAGCAGAGAAAAATGTAACTCCTACTTATCTTGTGTAGAAGGCTTGACCTTATGTTACTTCATCAGAGATACTGTGGTCATCTGCCATTGTTTGTGATTAATTTTTTGTGAGTTTTAATTTTGAAGTTTGCTTGGCTCTGGCTGTGGCAAGGCTGGAGCTGGCAGATGAGCAGGTGTCTCCAAAGGTCCCAGTGTGGATTCATCAGCTGACAGAGAAGAGGATCTGATTATCCCTGCTGAGAGAGAGAGAAATTGGCTCAAGGACCACGTCACGGGCAGTCAGGTTTCAGGTCTGCAGCAGTAGCCTGTGTTCTTGGGAATACAGGAGGAGTAGAGAGGTTTGAGTGTCTGATGACTGCTCAATCTGGAGAGCAGTGATACTCGGGGACTGGAATCTTTATTTTCCTTTTACCTGATGACACATATGAAGCCAGAATACAAAAATGAGCCAATAGCAACAACCAAAAGAAAAAAAAAGTAAGACAAGAACATAAAGTATAAAAACTCAGGAAAAATAAGACAACATAGGAAAAAACTCACAAACCTGTTAAATGCCATTTTGCGTGGATGGGTGGATGGGGCAGATACATAGATTGCACCAACCCCATAATCTAATCATTTTTATAAAGAGTACACTTTACAGGGGGAGGTTTTGCACTGAACACATGCCCTTCTTCCTAGCCTTACTACATAATGCTCAAAAGAATTTGTTCTGCAGACAAGAGCAGAGGGCTGTTTGGGATGCTGCTAGCCCATTGAACCCACTTTGAGACACATGTGAACAAATCTGTCCAAAAGCACAAGTCACTGCTCCGTTCCTAAGTCCCAGATCCAGAGAAATCCCCTAGTTCCTAAGTCCCAGATCCAGAGAAATGGGGACTCTAAGAAAGACAGCTAGGAGGAGCATCTGGCTATTACAGGACTCATCACAAAGGAGCAGCATGACGAGAGAATAAAAACTTTTTTTTATCTTCCTCTATTATATATCTTCTTGTCAGTGGGCTTTGTAAAATATGACCCTAGGCCAGTGTGCTGCAGAAGTTAAATGGAGTTTCTAGGCGGAGTTTCCAGGCCTTCCAGCTGGATGCCATGAGTCACATCAGGATACATGCATTAATAAGAGATACACGCTACTCCTTCTACAAAAGAGCAGTCAAACCTGCTAATATCCCTCCTGGTTTCCATGACCAACACTAATGTTTGTAGCATGTCTGGCCAACACTTTGCAGCCATCTTATGCTCCTGCACTGAAGGATCTGGCACAACTTCCACATTTGTTGGGAGTTACGGAGGTGCATTTTATGCATGTAGTTTTTCACCTTCCTTTTGCAGTATTTATTGTACGAGAAGTCTGGTTATTTTCATGACCCCTTCTGAGATTAATGTTCTGGAGCTGCTGAGAAAAACTATTCTCTGCTGATAATCTCCTTGATTAATTTAATACAGATATTTCACTGGATGTGGAATCACAGCTACAAAGCATCACCTGAAAATACAGTTTTAGCAGGGCCAGCCACTGCTCCCCTGTCCAGTTTCTATTTCATACCCATTCACAGAGAAAATGTATAGTCATAGTCTATTAACAGTAGTCAATAAATGCTTCAGGTGGAGAGAATAATAATAAATCAGAGAGCTACCACAGAATGCCTTGGCCTGTATACAAAATCATAATGAAAATATTATTGAAGATAACTAGCTTTAGATGCAAAATCACCTCTTGGCTGGTGAACAAGGACATTTACTGCAGCATAAAGAAAAAACATAAAAGTTTTCTTGATCATACTGATTAATATCTGATATGAAATGCTAGTTCACAGGAACAAGGGTGGCAAAATCTAGCCAATATGCATGCAACTTTTAGTGTTCACTGTGTCACGTCATAAGCCTGCCTGTGCTATATGAGGAGCTACATTTTGAACTCCAGAGAATATGACAAAAGCCCATGATAGAAAAAAAGGAAATTTAGCCACCTCCTGTTTTCCTAGACATCAATACTACAAGTAAGACGACAGCATGGTGTTAGCTACTGTTGAGAAAGGAAATTGCTGCTGTTTTTTGATCAGATCCTGTGGTGGTATAGAGTTAGAAACTTTGAATTGCCAGATAGACATTATGCCCCATGTTTCATTTTACACATCACCTTTTGATGATGCTTTTACAGGGGAAAAGTTACAAACCTGAGATCACAGAAAATGAAAGCTAGGCTTTCTCCTGAGAGAGGCATTATACCAAGGTCACTTGTGGTTATTACACTCCCCAGATACTACTTTGCTACCATGATTAATTTACAGTGACACCAGGTCGCCAAATGAAGGTTGCCAATTTGTGAATAATCATGGGGTAACAGTCATCTATTTGGTGTTCTGGAAGGGTGCACTTGGCTCATTACTGATCCTGTATGAAGAATGGTTTTAATCCAGTCATATCAGGTAGAAACCAAGTGCTGTGAAAATGGGGGAAACATTTATTAGGTGGATTAATCTCTTTTTTTGAAAAATCTGTATTAAAAAAAAAAAATAATAGCTACTTCAGACAAAGTGCCTTTTAGAGAGATGCCCAATAGGACTTCCCCATCATATCAGTATTCACAAAAGAACTTGAACATAATTCTGTGTTTAAAGAATTAAGCTATTCTTCCAGATGTACAGAGACAGATTTTTTTAAAGATATTTAGGATCTAAAAAACATCATTAAGACCAAACTTTATAAGTTTAGCTCCTCCCCTACATGCAGATAAATTCTTAACAACAGCTGGCAACCTCTTCACTAATAGACGTTCTCCAGAAATTAAGGAATTTTCCCAAGAATGATGGAATTCAGGCTTTAGGACTTAAACCAAATCCAAGGTATTAGCCCTTGATTAAGTGACTTTTACTGAAGTGAGAGTAGTAACCAAATCTGCAACCACTCTGGTGGTCAGGAGATAAACGTTGAATTGCTACAGCCAACTCATTTCAACGAAACCACGTGAGAGATTGTGCTCATGCACTATCATCCTGGTGCTCATGCTCAACAGGACTATAGACTTCTTAATATGCCTTAGCTCTGGAAGACTGCAATCTGTGGAAGAGATGAAACCTGCATTCCTTTCCTTGAAGAAGCTATCACTCCTCTGAGCACAGTGAAGAAGGAATAAAATTGAGACAGACAGTAATTATAAACGGGGGGGGGGGGGGCGGGGGGGGCGCGGGGGGGGAATAGAGAAAGGTAAGGAACAAAAGGAAAAATTAACCTTGTTTTCAACATCTAGCTCAAAACTACAAGGTATTTCACCAAAGCAAACACAAGATAGAGTCTGAGCTAGCCTGAAATTTTCTTCTTCTCCTGCCACATGTATGGAGTGCCTACTTCCCCAGCAGAAAGCCTTTAATTGCTGGTGGAATTCAGGTGGGAAGAAAGACTCACCACATCAGTGCCTGCCCTAGGAAAGTTGCTCATTGCTGACCAGCAAGGCTTGCAATGAGAATGCGTTGGATGTCCTTTACCTGGAGGTAGGCAAAGATAACCATTTAGCACCACTAGTGAAAGTGGTAATAAAACACTTCTTGGCAAGTGTGAAAACTGGCTGTTCTTAAGTGATGGCTTTAGTTTATTTTTGCACCTTTCAACAAAATGGCAGATAAGCATTTTCTGCCTCTCCTTCTGTCTCCTCAAGCTTTTCTCCAGGATGGAGGGGGGGGGGGAAAACAATGGAAAATATCCTGTAGGGATTACCTCCTGAGCAAACAGAATCAGATGAGGTGATCCAGCTAGCCAAAAAAGCCAATTTTCTACTGCACTTATCTTTCTGGACCAGATGTGACTGCCTACCCCCAGCCCAACCTCAGTAAGCCTGTGCTCTATTGCCTACAATTCTGTCCATCTGGAAAAACTCCAGTACTGCCTAGGCGTGATGCTCCAGTTGTACTGTAAGCAGCTGCTATGGCAGCAAAATATGTAAAATGCTGCCCTTTAAGGTAGATGTCTTCAAAAAAACAGGTTTCTCCTTTATTTGGGGGGAAGGGTGGTTCATAGCTACAGCCTTTGTATAAATGACCTGAGAGATTCATCATTTTTAGACTTGAAAAGGAAGCAGACACGCTGGAACGTTAACTGGATATTTAAAGAAAAGAAAAATGTAGTTTTAAATAGGCTTTGTGGTACTTCTCTATGATGTGCCAAAAGACATCTTTGTTGTGTCTGCTGAGACAAGCTAGAACTGTGGAAAGGCTAAGAGGAACAGAAAGCATTAATATTTTAGAAAACAATGTAAATTACACTAAAATCCTGACACAGCTGAGCAAGGAGCAAACAGCAGAAAACAAACAATATTGTTCAGCTTCTCTATACTCAGAGGGCTAAGAAAGCTGATATCTTTTTTTGCTAGGAGGATGCAAAGAGCAGACACTGATTCAGGTTGGCATTTCTCTTCTTTTTGTTTATAATGGGCATACAGTTCTTGTAATGGCCAGGCCTACAAAGAGATCATTAATGAGAGCAGAAACAGCAGCGAAGCTTAAAATTCACAGGGGTGTCTCTACTTACAGAGCTGCAGCAAAAGCAGCTGTGTTCAACAACTTTGCCTAGCCAGCAACAAATCTTCTGTCAAAAAGTGGTCCCAAGACATGGCTTCCAATTTGGTGTCGCTTAACCCTACCCCACACACATCAAAACGCTCTTGTCAGAAAATGTGCCGGGCTGCCTCTCAGAGGCTGTCACTTGCAAAACACCTTGAGCTGTGTGTTCCCATCCTTGTACCAGTCCTTTAAAGAAAGGAAAACAATTCAGAGATATTTACATTCAATATAAGCTTTTCTGCATTTTATTTTCTCCTCCAGGGGAAACAGGTGAACTCGTTCAGTAATGAGGGCAGAATTCTGCTTCACATTCAGACATGTAAATTCATGCACTTAAATATGGGTGAGACAACAAGGAGTCATTTGTGCTGCCCAAGCAAGAGTAGTGCCATTTGAGACTCTCTGGTATGTCTGAGATTGAGTATGACACAGGACACTACCTGCCATCTGGACCAGAGGCTCGGCTAGAACTGCTTGAGCATTTTAAAAATCAATGGTGTTAAGGTGCCTGAAGAGAGTCCCAATATCCTGTCAGTGTATTCAACGAGGGATTTTTCCACTGCCTAAACACACTTACCTACTGTTATGTGAGATGGCCTAAACAGTCAGGACACCATCACAGAGCTGGCAAGTAAGACACCGGACCTACAGAATACCCAGAACCTACAGGAGCAGCAACAGGACACCAAGCAGCATACACCTTGGTGGCTACAGTGGCACTCAAGACTCAATTCAGCTGCCTAAAGAAAGACACCTAATACAATCTTATATGCCCCAGACGTCCAAGACCTCCCCCTCAAGCCTGTAGATATGATGCAGAGCCACATGTTTCAGAGAAGTGGGGGAGTCACCAAGAGCGTTCAAGTGGTGCCAGATGTCTATGTGCAACTAATCCCAGCAGATGAAATCTAATGAACTAGTCATTTGCCAAAGGCACGTGGGACTCCAGCAGCTGTCTGTGCTCCACTGGTTAATAAACTCCTGACTAGTTTTGACTAGATCTTGTGCTGACTAGATCTGGCAAGAGTGGGACTCTGCTCATATGCAAACACCTGCATTTAGACATACAAGTTTTAGTGTCTGTATAAACCTAAAGATTAATCTTCAGCCTCCCTAATTCTTTTGTGCTTATGCCCTAAAATGCCAAGAGGCTCGTTCACCTGGGAATTTAAGTATCCACCTAACCTTTAGGCAATCATAAGGTAATGGATTTCTTGTGATCCACATCCAATATGGCTCCCTTACACATCCAAGTGAGGTGCACTGGGTGGTTCTCCTGAGAGGTTAAGCCCTTCCATGCCAAGGATGCTTTGGAGATCAACAGATCCTGAGGCAGATACTGCAGGGTGTGTGACAGTCTGACTGAATCACTTCCTACTGATGAATGGGGTGGCCCATTTAAAGTTAGATGGTCTTTAGAAGGACATCAGATCGACACTGATCACAGTGCAGAATATGAACTTCAATAAAAAGCACACACCAGAGCACTCTCTAACTGCTTTAAAGCTCCAGACTAATTCATATTGTCTTCATATAAAAAGCTTACTAAGAAGTCAGTAAATTCTTCTTTTATTATTGATGATGACGAGAAGAAGATGAAATCAAACATAAATCAGTCAAAGACAGCCTGTGAACTGCCATTCAGAGAAAGCCATAGCTTCTCATGGATGGCATGCAATAAAGAGCAACTAACCCTTCCTAAAGTAATCTGCATGAACGCTCAACAACTTCAATTCTAGCTGCTAACAGCTATGGGCATTGTCATGGACAAGGTACTGGGCAAGATGGACATCCTCTCTGAGCCAGTAGGACAATTTTTACATTCTTACTTCTTTTAATCAACTGCACCTTGAAACCACTGATTAACTTCTGGGCTGAGTAATTTGTCTACAGCAGCCATTTCATTTTAGAGGTGTGTGGCAGATGGAGGTGCAGTTCCTTTGCAGCCCAGAACTTCCCTGCATGCCAAGGTCTCTGTCCTGCTGCATCCAAGCAGCTCTGCAGAATTACTTCCAATTTTTATCTTTGGTGATTCATAACACTGTGGTCTGCAGTCCTCTGTACTAGGGGAGGTGACTCTTTCTTCTTACCGTAAAGCCCGTACCACAAGAGTCTGGATGGGATCCCTACAGCATTGTTATTTCTTGTTATGGTACTAGTGGTACAACAGGACATGCAGTTTGAGGCTGGGTATTAGTGGCAGTCATGTTTTGTTCTCATATGTTCACACTCTCCCGGGATTATCCTCATGTAAGCTTTCAAAGGCCACTGATGACAAATTAGTCTCATCTTGCAGAGCAAAGACCTATTACGATGAGACTAAGCCCTTCACTGGTGCAGCAAAGCAGTCATCGTTTTGTGAACGTCCAGAAGCAATACAGAACTTATTTTCCCTCAACCATGACTTCAGCGGAGAAAATCCTTTCTTGTCCCATACTTTCACATTTATTTTTAAGGGATATGTTTATTTTCCAGACCAATACAAACATAACACCGACACCAATGCCAGATTTGAACACTGATTTAGAATTGGTCTGGCACAAGTGAGAGTGAAGTGAAATAGTCAGTACCAGGCATCATGAAAGTCTGCCGTTGGTAGGCTAGACTGTGCTAACACTACTGGCTGAGCACATACCCACATGAGGAGTCCCACAAACATCAGTAGGATAGCCTGGTATGCAAACTATTACAAAATAGATCATATTCTGATAAAGGACATGAACAAAGGGTAAATCCAAATCCTTTGCAGTCTAAATGTAAGACAAAGATAGTAAGTAAAAACAGACGAGAAAGAACAGGGAAGCAGGCTATTTTCTCAGGATACCATGCCAGCACAGCGAAATAATGTCAGCCCTTTATCAGCCTAGCAGCTGTGAAATGCACAGCTAATTTTTAACAGAGATTCAAAGCAGGAAAAAGGTAGGTTTGCAGGTGCCTATAAGGAGAGTTTCCTGAGGACAAAGAGCAGCAGGAGACAAAGTGTGCGTATTTAACAAAAGATGATGAAGACTTTTACTGTAGGATGATTGGAGGCATGGGATGATTTTTGCAGGGGAGAGAGACCTACAAAAGCACACTTGCTGCCTGTGAGCAGCCTAAGACTGGATTTGCCAAGGTCAGAGAAGGGAATGCTGCAGTAGTCAGGAAACGATAAGCTAAGAGCCTGAATAAAAAATTCAGATGTGTGGACAGATAGGAAAAACCATACCTTAAATATGTTGTGCACAAAGCACATGGGAGATGCAAATACAGACTGTTTGTAAGGAATAAGGACCAAATCAAAGAGAATACTGGAGTTTGGTAAACTCACAACGCTGTTTATGGGCCTGGATATCAGATAAGCTGGAGATGTTGTTCATTGTAGTCAAAAAAGGGATGCAAGGAAGAACTGGAGAAGAAAATTAATTAGGTGCTTCCTTTAAACAAAGAGAGCCCTAATGCCTCAAGATAGCCTTCTAAACTATCTCAGAACAGCAAATATGCTATACATAACAAAGGAGTTCATATAAGACCAGAAGAATGCATTGTTAGATGCTTAACTTAGTGTGCAATCATTCAGATCAGTAGAGAATCTGAAGACGCAGTGACTTACTGCTGTCTGGTGAGCCTCTTCCATAGTTCACAGAGCCAGTGCACCTGATGGGGACTATGCAGAGAGCTTTAATCCTTTCTGGTCTCCATACAGCTGAGCAACTAAAAAAGATCCTTTAAAGTCTGTAAAATTAAAAACCACATTTTTAAAATGGTTTCACTGGAGCTGTTTAAGAATGTGTAATCATTATCAGTGTCAAATTGCTTAGCACAACATTTACTGTACACTGGCTTATTTCTGAACCTTACTGCATTTTAAACTAATCATTCATCCTGCTACATAGATACTTGCCTGAGGTTATGAACGATGGCTTAACCAACCAGATCAACAATCCAGAAGTAGATGTGGACATCACAAGGCCAGACACCTTCATTCGACAGCAAATCATGGCCTTACGTGTCATGACTAACAAATTGAAGAATGCATATAATGGAAATGATGTCAACTTCCAGGATACAAGTAAGAACCATTAAATAAGTGCATTTTTGGAACACATTTATAATCAGTTCCATTGCAATGGCTTTCTTTGGTCTTTGTGCTCTGTGCTACTGACAACAACAAAATCTTTTTCCGTCCCATGAAATTCCGGTTATATATTCGTTTCTTTTCCTTCTCTTGATTATCTTCATGTCAAATGCATAAAGACACTGAGGGGTTTCCATAATACCAGAAGTCCACTCCTTTTTCAAAAGAGCATTTAATCACCTAATTAAGTTACAGTGGCTTTCATTTGGATGCTTTACTGAATGAAAGCACCACCAACATTTTGCCATTCCTAAGGTGTTCATCTGCATTGGGGTGCTGGGTGGAATGGGGATGAAGAAAAGGAACAAACGCTGTAACCCATGGCCTTCATGTTGTTTCCCTCACTTCTTTGTGCCAGGTGATGAAACCAGTGGCTCGGGCAGTGGAAGCGGCTGTACAGATGACATCTGTCCCACTGAGTTTGATTTTGTCACCACCGAAGCACCACCGGTTGACTCCGACAGGAGGGAGGTGGAGGCTTCAGCCACAGAGCTTGGCTCGTCACTGCAGACATTGCTCATCGTCTTTGTCAGTCTCATACTACAGAGACAGTGGAGATAATCCTGGATCTGGTTGGAGAAACTGTGTTTTAGCTGCAGAAACAGCCAACTTTATTCTTTTCTTATACTCTTGGACAATGGACCATGCCACAAACACTTGCAGTTTTCTACAAGAAGAGAGCAGTACTGCAACCTGCTTCCCTTTTTTGTTTTCCCAAAGAGTACCGGGTGCCAGACTGAACTGCTTCCTGCTTTTTTCAGATAACTCTGAAGATGATATCCACTCTTAAGAGAATTCTTTCTCAAACTTTTATTACAGGAGACTTTCTGAGCTTCATTTCCTTTTATGCTGCAAAAGTAAAAAAGGATCTTACAGTGTGTGTTTTTCCCTAACAAGAAAAAGGAGGGGGGAAGAAACCAAGAAAACGGTTTTCTTTCTGAATCAGGCCTGACTCAAGGCTGCTGCATTTCAACAGAATATCAACGAAACAAAAAAAAAGACAAGAAAGGAACAAAAAAAATGCAACCGTTCTTCACTGACAGCCAGGTTTCCTTTAGGAACTTCTGTAGGATGATTCAGGTCATCAGAATGATCATTGCTATAGAGAGGAAGTCTGGATTATTTTTTCCAACACAAAAATATGTCTCAATGGTGAATGTCTTGCACTCCATCTGCCAACCACATCAGATTGGTATGAAGGTAGAGAAGCTGAAAAATAAGTTTATCTTTTAGTATGATAGTAACTCCACTAGCTTCAGAGTATCATGTTACAGTTGCTTAGGATTTAAATCTTAATGCCCAGTAAAAAATTGAGTAGTAGCATGATTTCACCTAGCTTCTTTTAGGATTTATCCATGTTATACAATTGGCACAGTTTTCCACTTAGCTCACCATCAGCCGTGGTGGTAATGCTAAACAACACTCCTGACAAATCTCCCCTCAAGGGTTTGGACAGAAAATAATCTCTTGTGATATAATCTCTTTCCTTTTGTCACTGTTCTGACATCGATTAGGACTTCCTGCTACTATGTTCATTATCCTACCAAGACAGCAATTCTCTAATGGACTAACAGCGACCAGATCAATAGTGTGTTTCACACCTAACTACATCTTTCATATCAGTTAATTTCAATGTCACAAGGATTTCTTCTACAAAATTTCAGAACAAACAAATATATAGTACTGACATGGAGATTTCTTTCACTTTTTTAGTCTTAGTACGATCATCTATTTTTATATATATAAATATATATATAAATCACAGATTTTAACTTCTTAATTACAAGCTCAGGGTTGACACTTCTTTGTAAGAAAAAAATGTTTGGTCAACCAGCTCTTCTTTCTTTGTGCTGCTCTGAAAAGTAACCCTTTAATGACTGGTGAGCACGAACATCAAAGAAGAGAATTTTTTACATATCCAGTTGTCCATTTCTTAACAAGTTTGCAGGGCAGGGGAGAAAACCTCTCTCACCTGTGTGTATTTGCGGGGAGCAAGTGAGTTTGTGTGATAGGCCTAAAGAAGGACACGGATGTTATTTGTGATGGCAATTGTACTCTCAGATTCTCCAAGGATACATTGCTTCAATAATCATTGCCTAAATGACTATGGTCCTGGATAGAGTTTCCCTAATTTGCATCTGGTGGTAAGACCCAAGATGGAAGCTCTTTGAATCCTGGACAAATGAGTGTCAGCAATTAGACATCAAAACCTTCCCTTTTCCATCAGCAACAGACAAAGGGCTTCTGGGACAGTTCTGTGTGGTGTTGAAATGATCCACCAGAAACTTATTTCCTGATTCTTACGGTGACTCTGGAAATGGTATAGACAAATTGTGGTAACACTGTAAAGCTAGCCAACCACATTACAATTTAACAGCAGAGCAGGTAGATCATATCCATTGCAATCTCTTTTTCTTGTCAAATTATAATTAGTTATTGATCTAGGCATGAAATTAAAACAGAAAACACACAGCACGTTAGGATAAAGTATACTTAAGCACTCTTACCAAAGAGTATTTAGAAGCTATCTATATAGTATGTCTGATATCAAAAAGCATTGTTTTGAGCCATTTGTATTCCATTCTTTTTTCTCCCATTTGTTTGTTTACTTCAAAGTATAACGAGCTGTTCTTCTGGGCACAGCCTAGTATGCAGGAGTCGCTGGCTAGGTGTTCAGATCACACGTCTTACACCAGCCATACCAGTGCTTCCTGCTGCTCTGGTGGTTTCCTCTAGAACAGGTCTTTTGATTCAGTATTCACATCTTCAGGAAGTTAAACAGCAGAGTTTAAACCAATTCTCACAGGCTTTTATGTTGGCCCTGGTACAGCAGGTACCAAGCAGAGGATCTTGTCTTTTAATTTTTTTCCTGAACTTGCACATGCAGCTTTCTACAAGGAGTCCCCTTTAAAGCTCCCTCACAGTCCATCTCTTTCTATCCGTATGTGCAATTTTTCCACACTGCTCCTCCTCAGCAACTTTGTTTCAGGACCATTTGAGCATCATTTTGATTTAACCCATTGTGTGTTTATTCAGTGGTAACTAATACTATTTCCATCTGATTATTCTGGGCCTGGAAGCTTACTGACAGGTAACAAAGTCCAAGCTGTCTGAGGCAAGTCTTCTGTTGTATCTGCTCCACACTGCTGGTTAGGGAGCTTAGCCTCAGCCCACATTTAGGTGATCTGATGACTGTTTTCAGCTGATGCAGACAAACTGGGTGTCCAGGGTGCTCTTAGCTATTTGTAGACCTCCATAAACTCATGGGCAAGGAGTAAGAGGGATCCCTAAGAACAAGGGGGTTTGCTGAAGGCTGTTCTCACTCAGGGAGGTCACAGGAGGCGCCCTGCTGTGCTTGGACTGGATCTTAAAAGCTGCCAGTGCAACAACAAACCAGATTAATCTATGCTGAAATGTGATCATCTTGTGGGAGTTGTGCCAGAAATTTATGTCTTCCATATTATTTCTCCTCTTATTTTCCTACTATGCATGGTGATGTCTTGTCAGGAGATGGAGATGCCTTTGTGTGAGGTATTAGGCATATATTTCTTTAATAGTCCCTAAAGATTGAATACTTTCTTCATACAATGCTTTTTTTCCCTGAGATTAAGAGAGTTATTAAATCTACAAAGCAAATGAAATTGGGAATGAAGGAAAGAAAAGGAGTATTCGTATTCATAAATGTGACAATCTACATAATTTCCAATGTTTCTATTTGCACATGCTTTACATCAAATAACTCTCCTTCCGAGGTAATTTTTTGGTACTCCATAATTTAAATATTTCTCTTCTGTTAGCAGCTGGTAAAGTAAGAAATTATAAAGATGACAACTACCTGTTCAAGAAAGAGGACACAAGTCCTCAGGAAAAGTCCTTTAATTGTGTAAACTCTTTATGATGTGTGATCCAGAAGTTTTTGACATTTTATGTTCTTTTAAAGTGGAGGCTATTAAAAAAAAAAATCAGATGGAATTAATAACATAAAAGTGCTATAGACCCCTGCGAGGTTTTCCATTTAAGTATTAATTAAATTGCTTTTGCATTGTCCAAATTTTTAGTGTACTGCAGATTTTCCAGCTGATGATTCATTACACACTACTGTAACTGCAGTGCAAACTACCAGAGCTCTGGCTACACTTAAGCATTTCAAAAAAGACAATCAGAAAGAATTGAAAAAAGAGGGTAGATATTTCCTGCTAAAGAGGAAGAGCAGAAGAACCTGTGCCTTGGGGTTCTGGTAAGGGCTGATCTATCCCGATTCCCTAAGAGGCATTGCAGAGCTCTGTCCATGGAAAGCTCCAAAAATCTGAGCCTCAACCATACAAATCATCCCACTTTTGCAGGATTTTTAAGAAGGACAATTCCCACAGATGTGTGAACCAGTTTGAGCTGCTTTCATGCAAAATGGCTGTGAGCTAGAGCTGTTCTTGGGAGGTGGACTGCATGTGCAGCATCTCAGCATACAGCAGTTGCCTTCAGTTTACTAACCAACTGAATCATTATCAAATGTAACTATACTTATTCACAGAGACTTTTATTACTTCAACATGAAAAATAAATTACAGCACTGATGCAAGTTGTGGTTTTTTGTTTTTAATTTACTACCGAAGATAATCCATTAAAACTGAATACAGAAAATTTTAGCGTTATTCTGTTGGGAAAATTAGGTTTCTACAGATTTCATTATGGAAACAAATGTCTGGACAGGTTTTAGATATTAATAACAAATCCGCATTTCAAAGACATCAAAACTATATTTACTGTATTAACCTGTGAATGTTCAAACCTGCTGGATGAGAATGAGTAGAGTTAATGACAATGGAATACTACATGGAATTGCAAAACCCATCATTTCAAAGGGAAATTGAACAGTCAAAGGCTAAGTCTTACCTGTGGGGCCGCGAATACGTTGTCAAAGACACAACAATGCCTACTTCCAAGAAAATTAGGGCAGGTGATGCACTGAATGGGGCAATGTTTCCATTACAGCTACTCACATGGACTGTGAGGATCATATTAACATGTGTAATTGTGACCCTTTTTTGATAAAATAAAGATCAGAGTACTGCAGTAATAGGGTACATGAAAGATAAACAATATGATAGTAACCATTTTCTTATCTGGTAAACAGCATAGGAGACTTAATAGAGAACCAAGAACTTTGAAACTGATTTTTAAAGTAAAATTCTAGTAACAGACAACAGAGGTGTCTCAAATTAGTTCAGTCAGAACATTTTCCAACAGTCTATCCGATCCAAATCTGCTTCTGCTAACCAGTATAACCAAACAATCACTTAAGGATAATTTGCCAACATAACACGATGTGTTGATCTACAGTACTTTCTACTTTTTCTGCTAAACTGACTACATAGTCTACAAGTCTGTCAGTATCTCTAAGGCCATATTTCCAGGGAAGACAAATCTACTTCCTCTAAACCAGAAATCAGTATGATTTTTCTTCTTTGAGAAAAATACAAAGCACATGGCTTTCAGTTCCAAATGTAGGGGAAGTTGGAAAGAAATTCACCTTCTTCAGAGTAAAAAGCCAGCACTTAGTTCTGCTGCTCTCATCTCCTGGAGCTGCTTTTATACCTCTCCAGGGCTCTGCTGAGCTCCCATGCAGATCACCTGAAGCAAGGAGCCTCCTGGGCATGCAAGTCATCCCTGCTGATGGTGAAATTTGTTCTTCCAAGGTGGTTGGAGAGACAATTGAGAAATGAGTAGGGGAGCAGTGACTTCATAGTGAGACCCAGCAGACACATGACTGGGGGGGATTAACTACAAAATCACGAGGGCCAGCTGGTGCTCCTCACAGCTGCCCAGCTTTTCCTCTCAACCTACTGTCAGTGAATTTTCTTCGTAATCTCATTATAATCGCCCACTGGTGGACATAGCAAAGGCCCAAATATTGCTTCATAGGTCAGTGGCGTTTCTGCAGTCTGCTGCAAGGTTTCTCTCTCCCTTGTTAGTTTCCAGGTACACTGGCTAATTCTGTGTCTTTCAGTGTGTGAGAAAGAGCTTACTACCCAAAACAGATTTCTGTGTCAGTAGTCCTTTTTTCCTAAAAATACACATTATTTAGGCAGAAAGGTCCTTCACATCTCTCACAAAAATGACTTAATTCCACTTATGCATCTGTGAATTTTCTTCTCAAGTCTGAAGAAGTAACTCACAGGGGCTTTGGAGAAAGCCCAAACTCGTCATTCAGCCAAGGTTTCTTAGAGGTCTCCCACATCCCACTAAATACCCAAAATACCCAGTTACAAGCGGGCTGTGCTCTTTCTCCTCCCTTCTTTTCTCACTCCTCACCTCACAGTATCATCCTAGGCCTGAAAAATCTTTCAGAATGAAAGTTTAATCAAAGCTAGTGTGTTCCAGGAAAAAAAAAAAAAAACTTTTTGGCAAATCCATGTTTCCTGCTGATAAACATTTCTAACTAAAGCTCTCTGTCTGGCTCTCCTCCTGTATGCCACATGTCCCATCTGTCTTTGAGTCACCAGTGTCCCTATGACCATTTTCTTCTCCAGGCTGAACTGTCTTTTCCATCATTTGTAGCTCACTGGATTTTCTGTCTCCCTTCCATAGATCTCTCTTGTCTTTTGCAGCACTTAATGCTTCTCTTTTCAGACAAAGGCTGTAGCAACAAAGAGATTTGGTCGACTTATTTTGGGATTTTTTCAGGCTTTATCAGACCCCACTTTTAGCTTTTATTCTTTATTGTAATCATGTTCTGCTGAGTGTATATTCTTAATCATCTGACATAAATCCTGATGACTCTTTTTTCAATCTAGTGTATAATTAGAGCTTATAGACTACATTTTGGCTCATTCGTTCTGTTGTGGCAACGTTCTGTTTCTTCCTCGTAACTATAGCACACAGTTTCTCTTTTACTATTGTCTGCCATGCTGATGAGCCAGCAAGGCCAATCACAAAGAATTTGTGGGTTTTCTGTAGCAAGATTAACTGAACAGGTAACAACATCAGGAAACAATTCATATCGGTTCTATAACTGATTGTTTTGAGGTTTGGGGTTGGATTTTTTTCCCCCTTTTATTTTATTGTAACATTCTGGGCTTCATTTGATTTACTTTCACATTGGCTCTGTGTATATTATGTAACATAACTGCAGATTAACTGTTTAAATCTTTAGATAAAACAGACTAATTTTAAGTAGCCGGTCAATCTTAGCCTGCTTGTAAGAGCTACAGAGTGATGATCATTCTTAAAAATCTACCCAAAGACAAGTCGGAGGAGTTCGCATTTCAGCTCTGTGCTATTAGTTGAGTTTGAGGCTGCAAGAATACTTTGTAAGTAATCTATGAATACGTGTGTGTACTTAAGTGAGGAGAAAAAAAGCATTTGCATCTCCAAAATATTCTGAAGGTTCTTTTCAACTTTTACTTAATCTGAACACAAATTTACAAATGAAGAATTTGCATTCAGATGTTCAGGGATGTCAAACTACATAAATTGATGGACTCCTCCCAGGTTACTTTGTTTGTTGGCGAGCAATATCATTTAATTTCCACTAGCAATTTTGTTACATTTATAAAATTCAAAGAAAGGGTGTTGTTTAAGTACGTCTGATGTCCTGATTGTGATATCAATAGACATTTATACTTGCTTGTTCAATTTTTATGACTCCAGGCATACGAATATTGCTTGAAAGCATGCAAATTGTAAGCTCCAATTTTGATGCTGTATTTCTACATTAGTATTTAAAATAGTTAAATTTGAATTGATAGAGGTGATATTTGAATGCAAGTCAAGTCTAGAATAATATTTTTTTTAGACAGAAATAGGGTTGTGTTGAAAAAATCCCATTAAACATTAAACCTGCTTTTCTACTGGTCTGATTTTAGCATTTCAGCCTAACTTGACACAGAAGGGGGAAAAAAACCCAAAACTACTGATCCTGTTTATAGATCATACCTGAAACTAAATGGTACAGTTTCAGTTTTGGGAAAGTTTCAATCAAAATGAAAGCTAAAGAAAAATCTCAAGTTCTCCCATCTCCAAGCACTACTTACAAAGATCGAGTATTTAGCAGCACATGGCAGTGTGTGTGTATATATATAGCAGTGTAGCAAGGCAGAGTTTGAACTTTCAAGGAAAAGATCCTTTATGGCTTTGTAACTTTAAAGGAGTAATGTACCATGGAAAGAAATAGAAAAATATATACAAATGTTTTGATACATTTGTAAAATAGGTTTCACAGAGCCCAATATTTTTTGTGCAAAATGCCTTAAATCACTTTCTGTAGGGCTAATGCAATTGAATTTGTTTCTGTATATAGCCTTTTATAACAATGACTTCGGATGCAACACTAGACTTTTCTTTCCACTACAATCATATACAGCCTTATGATCACTAACTACAATAGAGAGACAATGAAAGCTCAACTTTATTAGCTGTACATGCACTTTTGGTCCACTTGTAGACTTAGGCCTTGGAAGCAAGAAGAGGCGACAGTGCCAAGAGCACCAAGACATTCCTGATGGGCAACCTCTACTTTTTCTCAGGCTCAAAATCCTTTCCCACCAACTCCTTTTCCCCTTTTCCTCTCACCCCATCTGTCTTCATGAAAGCCAGCTGTGTCTTAGGGCCTCAGGTCATGCCACCTAGCATTAGGCGCTTCAGGGACCACGTTGCTCGATTGTTTTTCTAGAACCTTACAGTCAGTCAGGAAAGACAGGCACCTCCATATCTGGGAAGAGGCTTACCTCTCTTCCCTGCACAGGCAGCCTGGAATGACAAGGCTTGTCATGTAGGCACCTCACTTAAGTGCCTGGAGGTAGATGCCACTGGTGAGATGGGGGATCCAGGCTTCACCCAGACTCTTTCCTGTCCTCCTTCTCAGCATAACGGTGCCTCTTCTTCATGCCAGTGCTGGAGTGAGCAGCCTGGAGAGGGATGCCACCCGGGGAAGTCATATTATTTTGTTTCTGGGCCAAACAAACCCTGATGTAACGAGTCATACAACTAACATGCATTCGTTGCTCTGAACGCTGCCCAATGCTGTTACGTTTATATTCTTCCTTGTAACACATTTGAACCTGTCAACTACCCAAGCTGCAAAACAAAGGCAACTGCCTTCAGTGAGCATATGCACAAGGGATGGAGCTTAAGCAGGTCTCTCCTGAAATCGCAGGTGCCTTTCCAAGGCTGGTGAGAGCGGAGCACAGGGCTCAAGCCAGCTCCAAGAGTTAGCAAGGGGTAAGGTGCACCTCACCGAAGGGCAGAAGGCAGATTAATACAGTGCCTCAAGAGTAAGAACTGCAATAAAGGATACCCTTCGGGTTTAATCATTAATGCACTTAGTCGTTTGTCAGTCTCAGGCCCATACTACGTCAATGAAAGGAAAACACACATCTTCTAAGAGGTCTGTAGAGAAAGCAAGGTTAATATACACAGGTTAATGCTGACAAGCCACTAACATACCTCTTGCAAAATAGCTTATTGTTATGACAGAAAATAACTTATTAAAGCTGAAAATAATTAAGTGCAGTTTCCTCTGTATCCCCCACCATCTCCATAATGAGAAAATCCTTTTTCTTTCTACAGCCTACTTTCTGGGGGTTGGTACTTGAAATGCGGCAGAAACCAAAAGCCCTAGCTGTAGAGCACCCATTCAGTGTCCGATTTCCGAGGTCTCCTGCTCTTCCACTTTGTTTTGCTTTTTGCATTTCTGAGAACAGCACGCTCACATAGTACATGTGAGTGTGCATTTCTCTCCCTGTACAGACATTTATTTACACATATACACACATATATATCCATAAATATAGCCACAAGCCATTAAATTTTGAGTGCATAGGCTATGAGAGTATTGGAAGTATTGTCAAGTATTTACAACAATACTTGACACAGACCTAATGAGGAGAGTCCCAGGCAGGGACTTGTGCTTCAGAGATGATTATAGCTTGTGTCTCTGTAAGTGTTGTTGCAATTTTTTGAAATAATTGTGGAAAAGAGTGAGTCTGCAGAAATTATTTGGCAACATCTGCTGGCAGTAGTAAGGAAAATGTTAAAAAAAAAGTCAACTATCCAAATTAGAACTGCAACCTAAATAGTATCTCATTCACAGTATTTTGGGGCTTTACTAATATGAATTTCATTATTTCTTGGTTTCTATTTGAACTCAAAAACCACTTGTAAAACCTCACCAAGCTTTTCAGAACCCCTACCTCCTTCCTTTCAGGCTACAATAATTGTTAAGTTATGACTTTTCTATATTTATGAGAATATGTTCTTCAAAAATCAATTGGGTAAGATACTGATGATCAAAACTGTCATCCTATTTGCTGGTTTTTAAAAAAAATAAATTCATAATCCATGAAAAGTGGCTTTTACTTCTAACAGTACCATCTGATCACCCTTAATTGAATTGCAGCTTTATAATCATACTGCCACTGCCCATCACCCAAGAATGACAAGACACAACTATACCCCATGGATTACCCCCACAGCCACTGGCTCTTTTTCATCACATCTTTCCTTTCTACACACTTTCCTCCAGAAAGTTTTGATTAGTAGATATGCATTCAGGTTTCCCTGTGGCTAAAAAGAAGGGAAGTGTTTGACATTTTCAAGACAATCTTAGATGGTACTGTTCGGCCCATTGCTTTTCCAGTTCCCTTGAGTTTTTATTCAAGTCCAGTGCACAATAGTTAATGTGGTTTTCACAAAGCAGTGATCAATAATGTAAATACCATTTCTTCCCTCAAGACTTAGAATGAATTATGTGTTTCTTAAGCTTGTTTCTTTCACAGTTTGTCATGTCAAGGATGTTAAAGATGATATTTGGAAATCACAGAACAATTAAAGCATAAACTGCTGTGTTCCTGTCCATTAGTAAGAAAAGTTTGACTGCAGGGATATTTTGTTGGAAGGGTTGTACTTACAGTCATTTACATACATATATATATACACACACACATATATATATATATTTGTAGTGCTGCACCTGCTTCTTTCACATACCTTAAAATTACTACCAGATAATGAATGACCTCCTATTAAATGCATCTTCCTGAAACATAGGTATTAGAAGACCTTGCTGCTCAGCCAAGGCAACTTTTCCTGGTGTAATATTATGCTACTAGACAAAGGCATTTGAAAAAGGCCACATATTTTATTTTCTAAATCAATACTTTATTTTGCTGTCTACTGAAAAATCCTTTTTTAGTGCTTACAACACATTTGAGAGTTAGGATAGGATTGTAATATTCAGTAACAGACTGAGACAATAACTAGCATTCTTAAAGATTGATTTTATTTGCTCTGCCTTTTGCTCTGCAAACATTACCCACATAATGTTTTTCAGACAAATTGTACCTTGTTAGTTTCCCTGCTTCATAGTATGCATATATTAATGAATACGTATTTTCATTGACAACAGTGTAAGGCAAGTTATTTCTCTCATACTGTTATTCTACTGTTTATTCATGTGCATATTTTAAATTTGCAGTGGCTTGTTGGAAAGTCTAATTGATTGTCACTGATTAAAGACGAAGTTTTGCTATTGTTAAGACACCATTACATAAAATTCTGATCATTACATAAAAGTTTTAATTCTGATTATTAGATCTTAAGGATATTCTTTTCAAAATCACAGCAAACTCTTTATCAGTGCATCTCCACAAAAACACTGTGTTAAAAATGTTAGAAAACACAGTTTATCCAGTCATTATAATGAGAAATAAAGAGACTTTTCTCAATTAAACAAGAAGATATATTGACTTTTATATTAATCTTGCCATAATTGGACTGGTAAAGCATTAGAATACAGAATTCACAATTAAGTAACTGTGCAGAGAGCACCATATCTCACTCTAAAAAGATCAGATTGCTTGTCAGGAAAGTCTTACTTTCAACTACAACACACAAAGTCACATGCAGACCAGTGACTATAGCTATCCAGTTGCAGCAACCACTGTGGCATGCAACATCAAGAAAGCAATGAGGGAGTCAAACTATCTGCCAGCCGGTGCCGTGAGATCTCGAATGTCTATACTATCAACAGACAGAAATAGGGAAACACATTCTTTCCACCAGCTGTAGGTGCATATATTACATGTTGTTCCTACTTCTCTCCCTTGACAGTACAGAGGATCCTTGGTCTGGCATCATGCTAATAAGCCGTGTGAATGATTCATGACCATCTTTGGTTTAGAAACCATTATAGACATGCACAAGGCCATGGTAGGTGGTTTGCGCACAACCCATTAACCCAAGTATTAAAGACAGGTGATCAGAAATTGTCATTTTTGGTGAGGTAACTATTCCCAACGTGCACGGATAGGGACTCCCCAGTGTAACTTCTTTCAGTCCAAAGTTCTAGTGTTACAGCAATCTGGACAATGCAATTTATGCTGTGTGAGGACTATGCAATGGAGGATCAGAAACGCCTTCCCCAGCTTCTCTGGTCCTCCTTTCACTGAAGCTAGTGAGAGTTTGCCGTCGGCTCCAGTACCAGGAGAGACATATCTAACAAGTTTGATGCTAAACATTTAAATCTGCGCTTATATTCTCGGTGTCTCTCTCTCAAACAACACTGATGACATTTACTTTATTAGTTCATAATTACAACAGTAATAAAGTGTGGGGCGATCTTTTACACTGTTGCTTAATATTCAGTACTGTATGTATATATATACTTGACACCTCAGTGAAGACTTTGACATGCCTTATTCATTCTAGTTATTTCTATGGTATTGTTTTTGTTAGATTGCTTTACCATATAAAGAATAAAACTATAACTGCTCTGACTTGAAATTGTCCAATTCATTTTTATCCAAGATGTGTTAAACAAATCTAAATCACGTTCATCAGTTCTTCTCGTTCTCATCACCCCTCACTCACACCATGAAGGCAATGTATATTGGTGGTTTGAAAACAGGGATTTGACATTCTCTGATGGACTACAATAAATATCTGAAGTAAGTACCTGCCTCGTGTCTTGTGGTTTCTTGGCTGCAAAACAAAAAGTGCTCTCTACAGGCCAGCAATGTTAATCGCATGACTGTCAGCTACAGGAGAATCATGAAGTAAAATGAATCTTTAAAATAATTTATGAGGAGTTCATTCTACAGTATTCTTTTTCCAGTTATATTTATGTGCCAGGCATGTTCCCCTAAAAATCTGTCAGAGAAATGAAGAACATTGTGGAAGTGTCAAAAGTCATGACATCTAGGGATGACATTTCAGGCAGAAGTTATATATTTATTCTCTTGCAAAAGGTGAGAGCTTTCTGTGACTATATTTAAGTGCTGTGGTTTAACCCCAACCGGCAACCAAGTACCACACAGCTGCTCACTTGCTTGCCCCCTACCCCGCAACCCCCAGTGGGATGGGGAGGAGAACTGGAAGAAGGTAAAACCCATGGGTTGAGATAAGAACAGTTTACTAATTTAAATAAAGTAAAACATTATTATTATAATTATTATCATTATTATTGTTGTTATAGTAGAATGCTAATGAAAAGGGAGATAACAAAAAGAGGAATAACACCCAAGGAAAACACATGATGCACACCACAACTGCTCAGCACCCGCTGACCGATGCCCAGCCAGTCCCCCAGCAGCGATCAGTGGTCCTCAGCCAACTCCCTGCCCCATGTATATACTGACCATGCCATTCTATGGTTTGGAATATCCCCTTGACTAGTTCAGGCCAGCTGTCCTGGCTCTGCTCCCTCCTGGCTTCTTGTGCCCCTCACCACTAGCAGGGCATGGGAAGCTGAAAAATCCTTGACTTTGGGTAAGCACTACTTAGCAAAACTGAAAACATCAGTGTGCTATCAACATTAGTCTGATACTACACCCAAAACACAGCTCTGTACCAGCTACTAGGAAGAAAATTAACTCTATCCCAGCCAAAACCAGGACAGTAAGATAGTTTTTAAAATGATACTTAACTGTTAATTTGACTTTTTAGTTCTGAGTCTGCCACCATGTACTGTTCATTTCAGTATAATTACTATGGACTGTTTCAGTGTAACTATTATGGATTATTACCATCAAACAGTAGTTGTGCAACATTATATCATTAAGGGAAGGTTAATCAATAATTCCAAGAAGGAACTAAAACAAAAGATCTTCTTGCAAAGTCAACTGTAACTGTAACTGTAACTAGAGGGTCAACTATTGTTTGAGACCCCCCAGAAGTTTTCTTAAATACCTGTAAGGAGCATGCATGATGCTTAATTAACATAGTACCACCTATTATTGGGAAATGAATGAATGTGTATGACTCATATGTGCATAAGCTTATGTATGGTCTATATAATCTTGCCTGAATGTAACATATGGTATGCACGTTAGGTGGAATGATCCCACATGCATTCAGCACTGCAATAAAGGAATGCCTGCTTCCTAATGGTACACTGGTGTTAAGGAGTTTTCTTATTCCCAATTTCAGTGACAAGTCAATCAAATTGGGAGCTAATTTAAGGGTAGCATTTTATTGCAATTGTTGAACAGCTTTTTTAAAAAAAAAAAAAATAAGACTGCCCATGACACAGGAATCTTAAAATGTAAATCAGTCTTGTTCTTTAAGAAATGTGGGATCTGGCAAATTAGAGGGGTCTGTTTCTCCATTTTAATTTGATGACTTCTAATTCCTGCAGTGGAGTCTACTAGGCATTTAAACTGTTAATACAGCCTCCTTAAAATTCTTCTGTTGATTTGGTTCTAAGTTTAAGAGTTTTGTTCAGCTGCCTACATATTGCTGTCTGGTGTCACTTGAAACAACTTAAGCTAGCCAAGACATCTGCCCAGAGCCAGAGACATGACACAGGACCTGCAGAGGCCTTTCACCCTTCCGGATTGGCAGCTGGAAGCCCAGCTAGGGTAGTCTGAAGAACCTTAAATTAAACTAAAGGTCTAAGTTTAGACAAAAGAATCAATTTCATGAATCTGGATGAGATGAATCCCACCTTAACCTGGTACAAACCTGGATCTGGGTGAAGTGAATCTCACCCGAGGAAGTGGGTTGTTGCCTAAATAGGAGCACTACTGCCATTCTGGGTACTGCAGGGTTCGGTTCAGCTGCCCGCTGGATCTGTTGAATAACCTCTGTCTACATCTTGTAGTCCCAGTCATCATGCCTTGGATTTTCTAGGACATCTAAAATGGCACTGGACACTTCGGTGGGGCTCATTGAGTCATGGCTTCTATTGCATCCAAGGTATCTGTGTGTAGCTGGCAAATGTGCAGAGCAGCAAGAAACCCATGCTGGAGCCACTGCACGGCACCGCTGGGCATCTCCAATGGCACTATACTACCTGCCTCTGGGTACCCACATTAGGTGTCTAAGATAGATGGAGCCTGCTACCTTCTGGAGGGTGTCTGTCATTGAACAGAGAGACCAGCAGCTCTCAGTATTTGTGAACAAATTGTTTGTGCAAGGCTGGGAATGTACTCACTTGTTCAGAGCAGGCTGCTGTGCTCCCCATCCCAGACCAAAACACTGAATTTTCAAACAAAAAGTAGTATTTTGCAGTTTTCAGCCTCTGAAAATTATTTCCAGGTTCTAATAATTTTGCAGTATTCTTTACTTTCTTAATACAAGGCAAACCTTGCTGTGCATGTTTTGTGCTCTACAAGGAAGAAAAAACAATTGCTAATCATAGAAGAGCTTAGTGGAAGCATCAGTTTAAAATTCTGCTACCTGCCTGAAGAGATATTATCTGCAACAATGCATAGAGTCTTCTGTGAATCATGGAAAATCTGTCAATTAGTAACTCCTTTAATTATTATTCTTTTCTCAGGCACCTACCACAAGGTTCTATTAATTAATGGTGCCTTGCTTTAAATCCTGCTGGAACAGAAAGAAAATGTGAATTGCTAGAGATTTGATTCAGATAAGTGTCCGAAATCTGGCTGCCTATTCAAACACTATTGAATCCTTTTAGTCTAGAAATACTATGATGACCATTTTCTCTGTCAGTTTTCTGATATTTGTTTCATTACTGTATGAAGCACTGCAAGTCTATTATGTTTTTTTGTCCCATCAGAATGCAAATAAAATTCAAGAAGAATGCAATGTGAGAAAGTATTAAAAGAAGTGAAAATATAACTAGCTAACTGTTTGAAAATAACAGTTGCTTTTATTTGAATGGCAAGTAAAGGTTCTGGTCTGTTCTTTCCCATTCTAAAGATGATATTTGAAAATCAGCTTTAGCAATTAAATGATATTGATATATTAAATTCTGAGACTTTGCTAAATTTATTAGTACACTCTTGTTTTAATACACTATTGAACGTAATCTCATATTTGCATCTGTGAAATGCATATCCATTCACTTGAATGTTTCGGTAGTATAGATGGTAAACATTAACAAATCGATTCAACTGTTGTCACTAATCCAGGAAAAACTGTGGCCTAAGGAAATGTTTTCTGATGCATTGCTAAGCTCAGACATACCAGAGAGCCATCAAATACAGATGCAAAGCTAATAGACAGAATGTGCAGGTGTCAAGTATTTGCAGTATGATGCAAATGCAAGAAAAAACTCCCCTGGAATTCAGATCTGCATGAGGAATGATATTGTCTTATGAGCAGAGAGTCGATGGCCCACTTTTGTGCATCTCGACATGATGGATGGCACTCACTACTGAGATCAGCTTCACCTGACTAAGGCCAACCCACGGGAGGGAGTGCAGGGCTGGGCAGCCCACACAGCTGGGGCTCTGGGGACTGGGCAATGAGAGAGCATTAAAAATAGGACGGGCTTGGAGAAGGGACTCACCTACTGCAACAAGCCAGCTTTGATTCTTGTAATTACTGCAAATAGATTATTTGATGAGATGGTGAGTATGGGAGAGAGGGGAGGAAAACAGAAGTAATCCAAGAGCCACAGAATAATAGAATTAAAAGGAAAAAATTGAGCTGAGTATCAGTAAAAGTATCTTTAAAGTGAAATAGATACGAATGCCAATTTTGGCTCCTGATTTTATTTTTTGGGATGAAGTTTCTCTTTCTTGGTTTTTTTTCTGATTAATGATTTTCTTCAATTATGCATTTAGTCAGTTTTGGCACAGACATTAATTAATACAACACAATCAATAAAACTATTATAAATACAGAATTCTTCACAACCTCTTAATCACATGTTAAAAGTTTCCATCTCTTAATTGTAACCTTGACTATACTTAAAACAGCTTAGAGTACATACAATACAAATTATTATACTTGGGAGAACTATTTGTGCTACACATTTTATAAAGCTTTTTCATAATACGGCTAGGTTTAAGCTTCATTCTACCTTCTCCCACTGCTACGAATATTAATAGATTAGTTACAGAGTGAAATAGATATATTTGTAAAGCAAGGCAGAAAGAGCGAAAAGGACAGGGCAAGCAATGTAGAAGAGAGGAGGGAGACCGGAGAAGTCTCCAAAGGAACCATCTGAGGTGAAATCTCTGGGAACCTCCCAGCAGAAACCATACAGCTGGGACAATCCTGCGCTGTAATGCAAACACACTAGAAATTCAGATAGGTTTGGGTTTTTTTCTTTTCCCAGCTGCTGTGAAGCTTGCAAAACTTTGTTTCCCAGTTCAGTAATTCTCACTGTACATGTAGTTACAGCGCCCTGAAATATTGAAATATCTGGGGGGACCCCTCTCTAAAACAATTTCAAAGGTACTTAACCATGCCACAGCCACAACTGAAAACAAAGGATTTGCTATTTTAGAGCAAGTTACTCCACTACATACTCCATGAAATGTGGAAGGAAAAAAGTCTGATATTCCCTGGCTGCAAAATGAATTTACTGGAAGTTGTCAGGCAAAGGCAATATTGCAAGTAATCATTTTGTCGTTCAATAAATTCCCATTCACTTTTCTGTGTAAAACCTGCCCTTACCTTGCTTCTGAACAAAATAAATGGTGGAACATTAGAGAAAAGTAGAGAGCAATTTTGTGCAATGCTACTAGAGGTGTGCTTTCCAGGTAAAAACCATACTGTTATTGAATGACTGACAGCAACTAAGGCAAAAATGAGCATGAGACAGGCTGTTGTGATGAGCTGACATAAATTCATCTGTCTGAATAACACAATTAAGTGTACATCAGGAAAACGTGACTAGTGATCCCCAGCCCAAGCTAAAATATTTAGATACAGCCAAGACTGAAATGAGAAGTATCGCTTTTTTTCTCCCTTTTCAGTTTTACGTAGAAATATACCTTTTATCTTTGTCTGTCCTAGCGCAGCCACCAGTGTACACTTCTTTCTTACCAGCAGACAGACATAGTGTAAACGAGCACTGAGCTCTGTCATGTCTCTCCCTGTGTCACATCCCTGATCAAGTATTTTCAGTTGGGAGGCTGCATTTTAAAACAACAACAAATTTGATATTAAAAACAAATGTTTGCATTGTTTTTTGCAAAATCATGATCCTAAGATTACACATGGAAAGTGTTGGAGGGAAAGAAAAGGAGGTAGGAAAAAGTGCTTGGCCTCCATAAAAGGGTGGTTCTTCCTTCCGTTAAAAATCCAGCTTTTTCTTTTCTTGGAAAGGATTGTACTTTGCCTTCACAAGCAGTATTTTTCAAAGCTCTGAGCTGAATTCTAAATCCGTAAGGTCTGGCACACCAGGTGTACACTTCCGCAGAAGACGGGATTTCTACATCTCATCAAAGCTTCCATCTCCAGGCTTGGGGAGGAGATGCAGCCCCCTTGGGATGTGACACGAATCTTAGAGCTGCTCTAAATGAAACCATTTGTTCACACTCTGCCAGACAGCTAGGCCAAGGGGACCAGCGAGAGCATAGCATGCCAAGCAAGAGTGCACCTGCTAATCACGAAGCCAGTTGTTAACATAGGTCCTAAGGACTTAAGTAAATTTGATGTGCATCTGGAAAAGCTGAGCACAGCGGCTCTCCTAGCCATGCTCTCACCGTGCACAGCCAATTGGAGCAACACAAAAAGCAGCAGCTCTTTGGCAAGGTCTCCCCACCCTGAGCAGCCGCTGACCATGGGCTGGCAGGACACAGCAGCATGAAAGAAAGTGGAAGAATTTGTTGATAAAAGCCAGGCTGGAGTCTGAAAGTCCCTGGTAAAAGTGAAAAAGAAACCCAAGGAAGAAGGTTTAATAAGCACTTCAGGCTCTATCCCAAAAAACGCCAGCCTTATTCCTGAAAATAACAGCTTCTGAGTATTTAATGTGTTTAGTAGCTTTTCAGTTAACCCAAGTAGAGGAGTCAGCTGTGAAACCGTTACAGATATTTGAGCAATAATACCTCCACATAAAAATGAAGTTGATGAAAGGTATTTTCAAGCAAAAGGCACCCAAAAAAAAAAAAAAAAAAAAAAAAAGACATTGAAATTCAGGAGACCTTCCTGTAAGTCAGAAATGAAAAGAATCTGCCAAGAGGCAGAATTGACTCAACCCTCAGAGATGGATGGCAGCGAAACAGGCCTGGAAGCAGCCTGGGATGCAGCAATGAAATCACCAGGTGAAGGAAGCTGCAGGAGGGGTCTGTGTGGCCCCACCACTGAACAGTTAAGCACCTGTCTCCCAGGCATCGATCCACATAATAGAATTCACGATAGCCAAAACAGACAGCTGACCTCTCCTGCTACATGACTGCAGAGAATCAGGAACCGCAGGAGACAGACCCACCACAGGCAGAACCACAGTGCTGAAAAAAGCAGCTGTTGAATCTAGTCTGTAAGAAAGCCTGAGGGCAGAGATAAGGGCTGAAAGGACCTCATCTGAGCTAAGATCAAGTGACTGCCTTCTTTATTCAGGCACTTGGAAGTGCTGCCAAGAGCAATGGCTGGAATCAGCCCATACTTTCTTTCCATCCTGCCTGTTGAAGTTACTCCAAGGTTCACGGGTTTGTTGACAGGCCAGAGACAACAAGGCAGTGAAGGGAGGAGAGAGGAATGGGGAGGGATCTTCTGCTGTGGAAGAGACCTGACTGCTTATTCCCTCTCTACTGAATAGCTTGGTGTGTTCAGGTTTCTCACTCTCATAGTCACATTTACCAGCTTGGTTGCTGTCTGCAGATCCCATCTGTCCTGGCACGAGAGTGGCCTCAGGACCTTCTGAAGGGGGAACACATGACAATGGTAACATCATCAAGAGTGCAGATAGGATTGGTGAAGATCAGGACAGGCAAAATGAACCAGACCTACAGATTCTGCAGTCAGATGGATACCTGGAGAGTTCTCATATTTTATCCTTGGAGGGTGCCCTGCCAACATCGGAGCATGATTTTAGATCTATACAATGCAATGGCTTATACATTGGCTTAATGTGAAACCCAGTGTAGAGGTAATTTTTTATGCCCATGGTCTTCCAGCCTTTAGGAGAGGAGTTGGATGCCCTCTCACAAGGAGAGAGCTGGTATGAGAAAAATATAGCCAGCACTGGTACCATTTCTTCTGGCCGCCCAGGTCTTGGAAAGCCTAGTTTCAGCAAACAGCACTGGAGAGTGAGTATCTGCTGTGCCTCAGCTTCGGGAGCACTGAAGCACAGCAGGAGATAGATGCAGTCTTGTTCGTAACCTGACTTTCTCCAGGCAGCTGTGTGCAGGGCACTTAACTGGCTGCATATATAGCATGAAGGGACAAAGCTGGCCCTTTTCGTTTTCTTCGTGGTTGCCATCAGCCTACGTGCCTCGTTCTGTAAGTGTGTACCTTCACTACCACGTTTAGCTGATGGTCTTTAAATCTGCTTGTCCCTCTTTTCTCCCACCACAAGCACAGACACACGCCTCTCCCAAAAGAAAGTCAGTAGTGGCATTGCAACTTCCAATTTTACAATAGTAGCCATGAGATGGGGTTGCTTTACATTGCTGCTTTCCTCAGTCACAGGCAGAATTGGAACAGATTCCTTTTCAAACATTTAGCTAAACGGCCAGCAAGGAGATTTAATTTAACTCAGAAAACAGGTTCTCACTAATTCCTTCAGAGAATTTTCATGATAATCGTTTGCACAAAGACACAGGCCATGACTGACAGAGATGATGTGGCTGCCACCAGCTTACTACAGAGTCAAAAAATTAGGCATCTGACCCGCTGGGTGACTCAGAAAGAGGCATTAGCTGCCCGTGGATCCAGTACAGCCAATTGAGAGAGCAATTAACTGGTAACTAGAGAGAATTAAACTCCTCAGAAAGCTAATCCACACAAAAGTCTTACACACAAAGCTGGAAGCTGCATGGGTCTAGCTAACACAAAGGCTGAGAAAGGGATGTTTTTGAGCACTTGTCCCTCCCCGGGGCTTAAACATCCCATTTGCAGCTGCATGTTACATGCTCCTGTTTGAATTAGAGCCTTTTGTCAGAAGAAAGGAACAATTCAGCAGGATTTATTTGAAAAGTGGGGGGATGGTGATGATTACACCCATCTCAGTTTGGAGTCATTCAAGAGCATACCTCCCATCTGCCAGCAAAGTGTCTTGAGTAAAAAGCAGCCACAAAGATGGATGCGTTGGTCCCTCATCCTTCCTGCCTGGGCTGGGCTGGGTGACTGCTCCGTTGTGAATGTGAGAGAAAAAAGTGAGAGGCAGTGGTCCATGGGCACCAGCTGAGGTCATGCTTTGCACTGATTTGTAGAACCAAAATCCCAGGGTGTTCTGGGCACGGTGGAGACTGGGGATGGTGTGTTTTCAGCACTGTTTCCCTCAGCTCAGCAGTCTAGGGGAGCCTTTGAGAGCCCCTCTTCATCCCGCCCCAGCAGTAATAGCTTCAGTACAACTTATGCAACAAGAGGCTGTTGCACCTGCATAAACCAGCAACAAAAAATGCCTTTTCTGTAGTTTGGGATGAATGGAACAATAAAACATGTGAAACTAACCTTTACAATCAGACTTGCTACAGGATTTCCTCCCTCTGTTTTTTAATGTGCCTATGCTCACTTCCTTTCGCTTTAAGCGTTTCATATAAAATTTATCCGCACTTTTTCCTGTCACCAAGGACACAACCCTCCCTGGTTGCTAGACCAGGGCTGTACAACGTAAAAAGGGAGAAAACCAGCTTTCTGGTGTCCCCAGGTAATTTTTCAGTAAGCCGCGAGAGGGCAGGTTGTGCTCTCGATACAGCTTGCTGCAACGAGGTTTTCACAAGCGAGTGTTAAAAGAATTTTAACTGTGTTTAAAACTGTTAACAGTTTTAAAGCCCTAATTATTAAACTAAGGGCCTGCGAGTGGAAAGAGTAACGCACGGATCTTTGACCCCGGTATTTCTAATGTGCATAGTATCCATCTAATGCCTTCATTGCTTTTCTTCTGGAGCAGAAAATACCTTTCCATTCAATTTACAAGTAAGAACAGAGCAACTCTCCCTTGTTTTACCCAAGAGCTCTTAGGGAAAAAGGAGTTCTAACAAGTTAGCTGCTAAGCCACACTTTCTACATTTCTCCCTTCTCTCTCTCCTTCCTCTATGCCGCTACCACTGTCACTTGCCCATAACCAGGGCAGCTGGCAAAGCCACCACTTGGGACAGCAGTATCCAAACCTCCAAGGTGGTGAAGCTAGTCAGGCACACACCATGCCCTGTCACCCCAAGGAAGAATCCCATTCACCCTTGAAAACAGCAGCCTAACCCGGCTCCTAAACTTTGGCATCCACATCACATGAAGGACAAAAAGGTGTCGATCTCCATCCAACAGCATCTCTAAATCAGTATTTAACATGAACTGGTGCCTCTTGTGGGTTGTTCAGCCTGGAAAAGTAAAGGCTCAGGGGACACCTTACCATGGCCTTTTAATACTTGAAAGGGAGCTTATAAGAAAGATGGGGACAAACTTTTTAGCAGGGCCTATTGCGACAGGACAAGGGGTAATGGTTGTAAACTAAAAGAGGGTAGATTTAGACTGTCAGGATATATATTTAGATATAAGGAAGAAATTTCTTACACTGCAGGTGGTGAAACGCTGGAACAGGTTGCCCGGAGAGGTAGCAGACACCCCATCCCTGGAAACAGTCAAGGCCAGGCCGGACAGGGCTCTGAGCAACCTGATCTAGTTGAAGATCTCCCTGCTCACTGCAGTGCAGGGTTGGACTAGAGGACCTTTAAAGGTCCCTTCCAACCCAAACTATTCTATGATTCTGTGTGAACACTCATAGTCTCGTCCTGCTGGAAAGTAGCTGACATCTCCTCCTTGAGAAGGGCACATGGAAACCTCAGACCTGGCTGCAAACTGACACTGATCAGGGTCCAACTGATGTGATACGCGGCCCAAGCCAGGCCTCTGGAGACCTCATCTGATGTCCCCAGCACCAAGTCACACTGGTCCCTACATGGTAAACCCCCCCAAAAGGCAACCTGAATTGGGAGCTGTGGTACTGGGCCGAGTGACTGTACAAAAAGTGCTCCAACCATTGGCATCTTGGGCATGAACCAGGAACAAGTGTGCTGGGATGCCCCAAAGGCACCACAAAACAGCAGAAATGGCAGCAGATCATTGTCCACCTGATGCAGCAAGGGCTATCTGAGCATATGGTGAACAAATCGTAACTTTTCTTTGCCCAAAAATGTCCCCATTTCAGAGGTAAGTTTTGTGAGTTATCCCAGTTCAAAGCTAAGTGTATGTGAAGACCTACTAAGATCTTCTTTCTAGTCCACACAGCTAGTATTGAGCAGGCCTAAATCAAATATAATAAATCATTATTAACTGGAATTTTTTAATCAAGGCTACAAAAGCATAGTTTTTCTAAGACTCAGAACCTCAAAAAATACAAAATCTGAGCAGTCCATTAATGTAATGTATTCAGAACCAAAGCTGACACAATCTATTCCGGACTTCGTTTCCTGTGTAAAAACCCTGTCTCAAGATAACATAGAAGAACCACCCAAAGGTGGTCCAAATCTATGTCTACATAGGGAACTTGTAAAGGGAAATAAGGAAGACCCAGGAAACCACAAGCCAGTCAGTCTCACCTCTGTACCTGGCAAGATCATGGAGCAGATCCTCCTGGAAAATATGGTAAGGCACATGGAAAATAAGGAGGTGACTGGTGACAGCCAACATGGCTTCACTAAGGGCAAATCATGCCTGACAAATTTGGTGGCCTTCTATGATGGGGTTACAGTTTTGATGGCCCAAGGAAAAGCAACTGACATCATCTATCTGGATTTGTGCAAAGCGTTTGACACCGTCCCACACAACATCCTTGACTCTAAACTGGACAGACACAGGTTTGATGGACAGACCACTCAGTGGATAAGGAGTTGGCTGGATCATCGCACTCAGAGAGTTGTGGTCAACAGCTCAATGTCCAAGCGAAGACGAGTGATGAGTGGCATTCCTCAGGAATCGGTATTGGTACCAGCGCTGCTTAACATCTTTGCTGATGACACAGACAGTGGGATTGAGCACACCCTCAGCAAGCTTGCCAATGACACCAAGCTGTGTGGTGCGGTCAACACACTGGAGGGAAGGGATGCCATCAGAGGGCCTTGACAGGCTTGAAAGCTGAACCTGTGCAAACCTCATGAAGTTCAACAAGGCCAAGTACAAGGTCCTGCAGATGGGTTGGGGCAATTCCAAGCACAAATGCAGGGAGAGCAGAGAATGGATTGAGAGCAGCTCTGAGGAGAAAGTCTTGGGGGTGTTGGTGGACAAGAAGCTCGACATGGCACAGCATTGTGCACTTGCAGCCCAGAAAGCCAACCAAACCCTGGGCTGCATCAAAAGAAGCATGGCCAGCAGGTCAAAGGAGGTGATTCTCCACCTCTACTCCATTCTTGTAAGACTCCACCTGGAGTACTGGTTCAGTTCAGCTCTGCGGCTTCAAACATAAGAAGGGCATGGACCTATTGGAGCAAGTCCAGAGGAAGTCCACAAAGATGATCAGAGGACTGGAGCACCTCTCCTATGAAGACAGGCTGAGACAGTTGAGATTGTTCAGCCTGGAGAAGAGAAGACTCCAGGGAGACCTTATAGCACCTTCCAGTACCTAAAGGGGGCCTACAGGAAAGCAGGAGAGGGACTTTTTACACGGGCATGTAGTGACAGGACAAGGGTTAATTGCTTCAAACTGAAAGAGGGTAGATTTAGATTAGACCTAAGGAAGAAATTTCTCAGTGTGAGGGTGGTGAGGCACTGGCTTAAATTGCCCAGAGAAGCTGTGGATGCCCCATCCCTGGAAGCATTCAAGGCCAGGTTATATGGAGCTTTGAGCAACCTGATCTAATGGAAGGTGTCCCTGCCCATGGCAGGGGGGTTGGACCTAGATGATCTTGAAGGTCACTTCCAAACCAAAACATTCTATGATTCTATGCTTCTATGAAAGGAATGTTTAAGACAGGGTCTAGGGAGTGCCACATCCAAACCTGATCCCCCACCTACAGACCTGGGTAATGCAAGGTATCTAAGTCTTGTTACCTTGGGTCATGGGTCCCAGGTCCCCAACTTTGGAAATATAAGTCTAGATTCATGAAACAGTGCAGCAGGGCCAAAATGGAGAAAGCAAAACACCATTTTAAACTTGTGTCACAGGTTCCTAACACAGAGATAAAGCACAAGTGTGCATCCAGCTGTCAGGGAACTCCTGGTCTTAAATTTTAGGAGAATTTGAGTTTGGAAGTTTACCTAATGCTAAACATCAGCTTGACTGGAAATAACATATGGAATTGATCGTGCTTCTGAAATAAACTGTAACCAGGGAGTTCCTATAGTATTTTATCAAACAGTATGAAACACTTTGAACCTTAAAAAAAGACTATGTTATTAAGAATATTTATTGATAACTGTAAGATAATATGTTATTCAAATGTATATGTAGAGTTAATAACTTTCAGCACATCTTAGAGCTGCTATATGAAATCAAAAACACATTGAGGTGAAACATTATCTTGGTTATTCAAGTTGGATTTCTTCTGTTTAGATTCTTAGGTGTCTTGATCTAAATCTATAGAGGATGACCTACAAGGGTCACACACTCCGGATAATATTTGGTAATGAGAAAAATCTGACCTGTCTTGGGCCTTGCACATATGTACCCAGATACTGCATATATTACAATTCACAGGTAACAGGAAAACCTGAATGAGAACAATGTAGTCAGCTGCCAAAGGAGTGTGTGATAAACTCTCAGCTAAGATCTCAATAAGGCTATCAAGGTCACTTCCTACAGGAATACGCAAAGAAACAAAGCAAGGGCACTAAGCCTCTTCCATGTACTTTTTGGGGCTAAAGCTCACGTTCATCAGTGGCTCAAAACCTCTTCTCTGCCTTCGGTGCTGGAAAAGTACAAGCAGCAAAACAAGCACAGCCAGAGCTGTAAGTGCTCCTCCAATTGTGGATCCAACCATGACAGCCCAGGCTTGGGTTTCTTCAAGGGAACCTAGAAATATGAAACATCTGAAGTGAGAACAGCCCATAATTTCATTTTTCAAATTACACAGAAGAAAGAATATGTCCCACAGCCTGGTAATTATCATTACTTGTGTAGCTTAGCAATCCACTGGCCACAGGGGAAGCTGGTAATGCACCATGTAACCAACATATATACCAGAGCCAAAGATGTTTCCTGCCAGAGAATGCTACAGCTGAATTTAAACTTCAACCTTTCATACAAATTAAAGTGTTGAGAATGGGAAAGGTTAACAGTGACAAGACAAAAAGATCATTCTCTTATCTAATTTGGCCAAAATTATGAATGACTTAGCAATTCTTTCTATAATGACATTTCAGCATAGCGGTTTCCAAGCTATTTTGGTCAACAGAAAACCCTCAAATTTTTCTGTAGACCACAAAGCAGCCCATTGTTAACCTTTTAACTGAGAACACTAGTTTAGTGTGGTTCTGCCAGCCAGCTCCAGATTGCATCCTCTGATTTTGAACCACTTCTGGGGAACCACTGTCTTCTAAGATAATATTGCCCATTCTTCTAATAACACTGCTCCACTTGGATGAATTTGGTTTCATTTATGCTTTCAGAAGAAAAAATTGGCTGCTCTGCTGTTCTGAAAAATGCCACATATACTGAGATGGCAATCATTACATTTGACTAAATTTTCACAAAAGCTCTCAAAAGGACTTAAGATATTTAGAAGTTAGTTAGACATACAGGATTAAGGAGACAGATGGCCCAGGGAGATGTCACAAAGACTATGAAAGCACCTAAAGGTTCGGTTCCCCAATCTGCAGTCTCTGTCAACAAAAGAGCTGAGGGCAAGCACACCTAAATTCAGTAAGGTCCCAAAAAGAATTGTTTGGCACTTTACCATCTTTCAAGTAAGAGCCAGCAATGTATTAACGTGTGTTGATTTCTAATGTGGTTACATGAAGTAGAATTAGCAAGTTATATACTTAGATAAAAGAGAAGGGTTTGGATGTAAAAGTTTTATTGTCTGAACACAGACCATGCAGACAGGGATAGATAACACTGCTTCACAGAGAGCTGAAGTGGCAGAATCACAAGCTGCCTTTGTTCCTTTCTGGGTACCTCATGCCCAAGGGGCAGTAGCATTTCCAAAGCAGGAGGGGGGACACTAGTCCCAGCGGAGGAAAACTTACTCTATAAAAGGGGAAGTTTAAGTTTTATGGGGAAATTCTGGGGATACCCCCAAGAAAAGCACTGCAGAAGCAGGTAGCATGTCACCACAAGTCAGGGCTCCCCTGCATGAATGCAGCCTGAGGACAAGGGTTTCAATCTTTTGCAGTCTATAGACCTACAGACCTTTAAACAGTCTCCACAGATTAAAACCACAGATATATGATAAGCATTTAGGAGAAATTCCTGGCCACACTGTTTAGATAAGCACCTACTGCCTCTCAAAGGAATACCGAGGTGCAGAAAGAAAATGCTCACATTTAATCTTCAGTAAAGCTGCTGAAGCATGGTTTTCATACATTTCTTACCCTTATGCCTTTTACAAATATTTGTAACTCGTGTTGCAAATTTTTGATTTTGTGCATATATATACTTTGCTTTCTTGCTTTTTGTCTTTATCTGATTTGTGTCAAAAATAATTTCAAACAAATAGACAAACCTTAAGGTACATCACACCGATGGGCATGGAAAATCTTTAAAATTGGGGTTTTATAACACATAACACCCAGGTACATCTCTCCAGGGCATCCAAAGATTAATGGAGTTCATCTCTAATGAGACTCACACCTCTTTTATCCAGGGCCCTGTGCAAAACAAGTATTTTCTAATGACCAGCATTAGCCAGATGAGCTCCCTGGCAGGGTGCCTGACCTCTGACAGGTTAAAGGATCCTGTAACAGACATAAACAGTGCTGGAAGCAGCAGCCAAAATCAAAGACTCCTCATCCCCAAAGGAGCACTGTCATCAACACTGGACTAGTACAAGTTGATGCATTTTGCAGCAGAGCAAATGAAGTATGTGCAGACTAGCAGTTACCACGACTTACATAGCGAGTTGTAACTACCTCTGTGTGCCACCATGAGTTTGCTAGCGAGTAAGTGAACAGACCCATGTGTTTTGTGAAAGGTGCCTTATTCTCCATATGCCTGTGTCATTGAAAATGTGAGCTGTCTCACTGCCTAGCCTGGAACAGCCTCCGCATCTCTGAGACATACCTGGCAGGTCAATGGCATAGGTGTAGCCAAGCTGCTCGGCGGTTTGGAAAAGCTCATTGTTGGTCACAGGAGGGAAAAAAGGGACCATGTTATATAGTCTGTTGTGACCGATGGGGGCCAGCTCCTCAGGCCAGGCATTGTCAGGGGGGTTAAACCGCTTCATCCACTCATCAAAGATGGCATCAGTAAAGGAGTGAAGAACCTGCAAATCCAGGCATGGGCACACACATTCATTAATCTCTTTCAGAACTCAAAGGCTTTTAAGACACTCTCACCTAAGGTGGCAGCAGCTTTTGAAAGAGAAGAGGTTAATTTAATTTACATGGGATTTACAGAATGGGAAACTGTTGTAGTCAGAGTCCAACTCAGTCAGCCTCACACGGGGCACCAATTGTTGCAGCACAAACAAACCAGTAGGCTACAACAAGGCTTTTACCATCGGTCAGATTCTGCTGTCTGGGCTGTATCCCCTTCCTCCCAAGGTCAGACCACACCACTGCTCCTCCATCCAAGTCCAACCCCTCTCCCACCATCCTCAGGGCTATTTAACTACTTAGCGGGACGAGCTACAGCTGCACATCGTCCATGTCAATCAACCCACCCCTCTGAGGCAAGGCCACAGCTGCGTGTCAGCAATGCTGATCAACCCACTGCCTCCATTCCTCTACAGGAAACAAGGAAAGCTCACGAGATGGGAGTAAATTAATCTTCTGCATGGGACATTTTACTGTATATGTCTTTGTTGCTGCTTGTTCATAATAAGCTTTCTCCAGACAGTTTAATATCAGCTGTCATTGAATGGGCAGGTCCTCTGCCTCTCAAATGAGGGCCCACTGAGCTCATCCAGGTGAATGCACCTCTCAAATCTATTTTAATACCTCTCATCTCCGAACAGGTATAAAATACTGCAGGAAATTTGATCACTTCATGCTCATTTTAGAGGGTGCCACCAGCTCCAAAGCTCCAGGTACCCATGAATTCTACCAGGTCTTGCCCAGTCAGTTTATAGGTCTATAAAGCACTAACACAGGAAAGTTGTTTCAGATGGCTATTACAAATGTCTGGGCTAATTCAAATTAATTTCTGCTGTACATATGTTTCTTAATTACAAAGCTGGAAAAAAATTAGAAAATATCCTACAGAAAATAATCTTGCATATAAAATTACAGCACAGTGAAATGAAGACTTTATTGTACAAGAAAAAAAATCATGCATGAATACAAGAATTATTAAGAAAATGAGCTGGAGAACCACTACACAAGTACTTGAATTAATTTCTCCAACACAAAGTTGCAAACTTAAAATAAAGGTAGGAAAGAAATTAATTGTATTAGAATTTATCTGTATAATCAGTGTGGTTTAATCTAACAAAGAGGAAAAGAAAATGGCATGAATTTATTAGGAGAGAAAGAAGTGTAAGCAGTCAACTGTTGGTTTTTTATTTGCCCATTGCTATTTGTGCTGCTCATTGCAGTGCAGCACTGTATCAATGCACCAGTGAAATCACATTATTTCTACTTCCCAAGAGACCCTGAAATGAGATGCACTTCCTTTTAGCCTGTGAATTGTGAAATGAAGAAACAAACTACTCATTCTCTACTGCTCAAAAATAACTAGCCCCACGTTCAGTTTATCTTGTTGCTGTAAAATTGTCTGGTATAAGCCATTAAATTTAGATACCGCCTAATGAAAGGATTCAGGGTAACATGAGTTGGAATAGCAGCTCTTCTCCCCAGAAATTTATTCATATTTTACAAATCATCCTGAGATTTCTTCCCTTTTTATTTGACCATTATGCAGGTGTGACAGTGTTCAAGAAAAGAGAAAAGATGTCTCCTTTTCTATTTAAAGAAGTTATTTTTAGGGAATTCACTTCTGTTCAGCAAAACCCTGGTGAAATAGGTGCCTTTGAACTACAACCACTGCCGCTCACGCTGGGGGAAAAAGACATACCACGAAGATGGGATCGTTGGCAGCTGCATGAGGGAGAACACTGGTCCCGTTCAAGAAAGAGTGAGCCAAATTATGAAGGCTCAGCATCGGCGAGTTAAGGGCTTCACCTGGTTTATCGAAGCCCTCCAGCGCATTCCTGGGGGTGGATAAAGGCAGCATCAAGTAACCATATTTTGCTGACAGCTCCGCACATAAAGAAAACCCATGACCCAGCTGGCTCTGGAGCAGCTGAAGGACAAACCTGAAACTGAAACTGGAATTGCGGAAAAAGGGGGGACTGTCAAACTCCTGCAGGGAAAGGCACCTCCTGACATCCTCCACAGTGGGCAGCTGCTCGCTGGACCCCCCGGGCAGCCTCCGCTGCAGCGGCCCTTCATCACTGCCGTTGCACAGCGTGACCAGGCGGTTGTAGTCATCCAAGCTGAGCATGAAACAGAAAGAGGCACAAGTCAGCAGGTGATGATTTGTTGTTGCCTTTTACTCCTGTAGTACAGAAGAGGCCTCGGCTATATGTGTGAGCGAGCAGGGGTTAGGCACTGACACCACTTGGGGAATCTCAGTTCACCTCCTGTGGCCTGGAAGCTGAATTTATTTCAAGACTGCCACTGTGCCGTGTCTTGCTGTGGCTCACCGTCCTCTGTGGATCGTCAGTCATTTGGACCAAGAGTTACCAGCTTCGTTGTCCACAGAGAGAGGATGCTTTAGAACACATTCTCCCCTCCCAAGGGCTTTGGAAGAACAGGTTTTGCCAGACAATCTAAAACAGCCTTTTGAATTCTGAATTGATGAACTTTCAGTCCTGAGTAAGGACTGAGTTTTTTACTCTTAACAAAGAGGATAAAAAACCCAGCAAAGTCCCACTGTGGGATGGGCTGAGAAAATGCAAGGAATGACAGAAAACAGGATTTTCCTTTCCATCCCTCATACCCTTTCAAAGAAAAGCAACTGCAATGCATTACATCCTCTTTCTCAGGGCCTGGAGGACAAACTGCGGTTGCAGGAGTTGCCCAGCAGCTAATGGAAAGCAAGTCCTTTATATCAGAGAGGTAAAGAGGGAAGGAGGAGGAGAAAAACAGTGTAACATTTCTGAAAAAATTCTATGCTATTCATTACGAAATGAAATGGCATTTTCAGAAACTCCTGAAGTAAACAACAGCCATTCTCTGTTTAACCTTGGCAAGGCAAAAGTTTAGTCACTTCAGTTTTCAAGAAAAAACAAAGCCCTATTTATCTTGGAGAAAAAGTAGGGGCAAGATTTAAAGCCAACTGGTGCCTAAAGCTAGAATTTCAAATAGCTCTTTAGGTACCCAGAGAAAGACTCTTTTGAAAAGCCCTGAGCTCTCGGTACCTCCGTCTGACTGACTGCATGCTGCCCCTGAGCTGACAGAAGAATGTTATATGGGTATTGTAACTGGCAGCATATTATGTCGTGGCACCCTGATCCTGCATGTGAATCACCCGTCAAAGCCCTGCTCTCACCCAAATGGTATATGCCTAAAGAGAGCTGGCAGCAAGCTCCTGGCTGTGTCTGTGTTGTTTTCCATGTGAAATCTCAGCCACTTCGAAGTCAATCCCTAAACTGCACTAAATAGATCAAGGTTAAGGTCTCACCCAATACAAGGGAACAGATCTTTCAGCCTGTCTCTGGCTTCCTATATGCCAAAACAGTTTTCTGTTTCCACTGCCAAAATCAGTTGGGTATTTGTTACAGAGAACTGACATGCAGGCATTTCTTCTTTTAAAAGGTATTTGCCAATGTGCACACTCTTCAGACTTTTGGCAGCCTCAAATTGGCTGAATTGACTAAAATCCTGTACCAAAAGAATCATTTTTAAAAAATAGACTTCCGTAATACCAGGGGGAAAAGTTTACACAGCACCATCTACACACAAACCAACCATAATTTCCAGCTTTAAAAAAGATGCCTTGGCTCTTTTCCCACCATTCACTCACACAGAGAGCAGCCCACGCTGTCAATACTGAACAGCAACAAGGTTTGGTCGGTATGCAATCTTGCCCAAGATATTCTCGTACCTGTTACAAACTACTTGCCACTGGGAGAACCTGGAGCTCAGGCTGATCAGCCCCGGGTCATCCGGCCGTGATGCTCCAAAGAGCTGGTCCGTGCAGATGTCGCATTCATTTCTACCTGTGGCAAAGTTCCAGTAGGGCAGCGCAAAGGAGTCGTTGCCTATCAGCCGCTGCAATGGACAAAAATGCATTACCAGGGAATCACCTTCAAAGGAAAGAGAAAGAAAGGGACTCCTGAAAGTTGTTTCACTGGGTGTTCACTAGATTTTTCACTGGACATTCTGCTTTTCATTCTGCATTTCAGCTACACAAATTTCACAGCACTGCTCCAACTCCTTTCAAAAGATTGGGGCGTTAAGTCAGTCCAAGCAAAGACATTGTCACTGGTTCCTTTAATGTTGGACTGCGCTGCTTTTGTCCATATTAGGCTTTCTGCCAACTCAAGAGATTGGGCAGGAGGGCAGCAGCAGAGGTGAATTGAGCCTTAAGCAACTAAGAGGCTTTCTGAGTTATGTAAGTGGGTAATGGGTAAAATTGAGCATGTGGTTTGCTTTCGCTCCAGAAAGGCTAGCCCTGGGGAAGAATCTGAACTTCCATTAAGAGAGGAATACAGTGCATTTGCTTGTCCTTGCTTGTTAGACACGATTTCATGCAAGCAAGATCCTGCAGCTATTTTGATACCAACCATTTTCATTAGAGATCTGCAAGGCTGAAATACAGTAACATTTCCAATGTAGAAATAATGCAAATGGAAATGAGTCAATGCTTTGGCAACTGACTGTTGGGCACGTTAACATATATTTCTGTAAAAGATGTATTACTAAATGTATGTATGTATTAAATGTATAACATAAGCACATTTAAAAGGGGTAATATTTAGAGTTGCTTTTGTGGTATCTTCAGTATCAGCAGACACTATATGTTACCAAGTTTTACGTGTAGATGTTGCTCTGATTTTATTAATAGATAGTGTTAATTCACATAATCTGTCCTCCGTTGTGGAGATGAAGAAAAAAAATCTGCATTATAACCCTCACATCACTGTTCACAGTAAGAAACTGTTCAAACCTCAGTATCTTTCAAGATACTGAGGACTAATTTCAATTTAAACAAAAAAGGATCAGTGAACAAACACTCCTGGGAATTTTGGTAAGAATCTATCCTAGGAAACAGCTTACCCTTCGCTGGCTCGAGAGTCACATAGCAAAAGAGAGAAGCTGCATGAAGAAAGGGAAAGGCTGTTCAGCTAACCTGCAGGTCTCTCTCCAGCAACAGCAAATGGTACCTATGCCAAGTAACAAAGGCGGGTCCTTGATGGGAGAAATCAATACCTGTGAAGGGGAGGCCAGGTCCTACAAAAGGAAGATAAAATAAGCACTTAGCACCAAAGGAGGCTCAAGAGAAAGGCAGCACTTTCTTCTGTTGCCTGGAGTGGAATTAAACAAAAGCCTACAGCTCTGCGCCTTTGGAAAGAGCACACACATCAGAAGCTACAACATTTACATGGGACAAGTGAAACAAACTCCTCTGTGGATATTGACTTCAGTGCTTCTCAAAACTTCACATTCCCCCAGTAGAATATTGTGAAGATTTCTTATCACTTTAGTGGATTTTGGTTTTAAGACACAGTCTTATTGTCTAAAACCTTAGATCCTTGCTAACATGTACCACATTAGCTCATTTTCTTGCTCAGCCGCAGGACTTACAGTGTGTATCTGTCATGAGAACCTTGGCATTTTCCATAACCTGGCAACAGTAATTCAACAACCTTTGCCAATTTTCTTCAAATTGTGCTTGTTATTTCTTGTATTGTGCTCTTGTTATTACACATGAGAACTAAGACACTCAAAAGCTAGAGGCTTCAAACCGCATATGGATTTGTTTATTACTGCAGCAAGCTTCATGCAGCCCATGCACGAATTTATTTATCACTGCAGCAGCACTAGAAGTTGCCCCTTTCCCTTTCCATGTGACTGTCCTGTCCCCTGAAGGACCTCCGCTCTTGCTAGGCCAGAGACTGCTTCCTTCAGCCCTGCAAAATGGAACATCATCAGAAGGGCACACTGAAGGAAATCCACTCCAGGGTAGCAAATACCCCCTAGCAAGGAGGTAGATTTGGGTTCAGTTTGCCAGGTAGAAAAGCCATACTGGTGCGTCCTCCTGCAAGAGATGAGCTTTGTGAAATGGGGATGGCGTAGGTGCGTCTATCCAGAAGAGCAATGAGGACTAGGAATCTGGATTTGGGAGAAAGCATGGGGTTAGATACCTAAACCTCTAACCTGGTTTGGTTTCAGAGCTGGCTGTGGATGGTCAGGCAAACCCCACCCTCAGTGACTGGCTGGAGGCCACAGAAAGCAGCAGCGCTCTGGTCCCCAACATCTCTGCCTTCACCAGTGCAGATCCCCTTTCCCGCTGCTACCAAATATACCTTGTCCTGTGGACTAGAAACATCTGTTTTGAAGTCAGTCACTGCCTGACCACACTTCAGTTCACCCAGTAGTGGAGATTGTGAACTGCTTCCCTGTCAGATGGAAGATGCACCAGGGGTGTGCCTGGTGTGCTCCAGTCGCCACAGGGTACAGGGACCGGGCTGCAGCAGGTCTGAGCACACCTCCCTCAACTGCGGATGGTCACCAGTTTCTCACCACCAACTGTTTCACTCTATAGATCTGCTCCCACCAGGACTCACTGCTTGATGAAGTAGCACAGCTGAGTTTAAGCATACTTACCTTTGTTCAGCAATACTTTCCACCCTTTACGCGCAGAGCCCGTTGGATAAGAAAAGCACTAACCTAATAGCGTGTCTCTGACTGAGTAGTAATGAAGCCAAACAAAGTAGTTATAAATACTACAGTTGGCAATTTGTGGTTCCTCTCCGGTGGGACCAAGCAGACTTATCCAGTGCTGAGTTGCAATTACATAGTCTGGGTGAACAGTTGTCTTTGCACGGTCTAGAGCATCAAAGAACTGCTCTCTCTCCTCTGCTGTCAGGGAGTGGACATCCTTCCTGACCACCGCTGGCTTCCTCACGTTGCATTCAGGGCCAGTCCAGCCAAACTTGCAGTCACCACAGTTATAGCCAGCAAAGTTTCCTGAATCAAGAGGGAAAGAGCAGCTGTGACATTATGAATCAAGGAAAACTAACAGTGAAATGCAGAAGAATTAAGAATTAGTGCTCTTTTTCCCCCAGCGTTGCCAGTTCCTGGAAGGGACAGCAGCTGAGCAGGCTAGCAGCTTTGCTAATTGCCTAAGCAGAAGGATAGCTCGCTTCCCAGAGCCACGGCAGGACCAAGAATCATACTCAGCCAGCTGCAGAGGTGAAGCTCTGGGTGATGGGCTTGACACCCCAACGTGCCTGGAGCTCTGCAAAGCCCACAGACACATGAGGAGTGTCACCAAACAGGGGCCTGAGCAGGTTAAGCACATGATGAAGTGCTGTGCTCAACTGGCTCTCAAGTACTGCCAGACTTCCAGGATCAAACCCAAGAAATGGTGAGTTCACATGGATCCTTAAGCACAGAAAAAAAATCCCCAAACAAAACAGTTCTCTTAAGGACAAAACTTGGGAAAACTAACACCTGTTAACGGTGTATCTGGTACCCAGCACAATCCAGGACAAGCATCAGGGGTGCCGAAGGTCACGCTTTAAGCACTTTTAAATGGTGCTGTGATAAGAGCCTGAGAAACACTGCAGTACCAGCATCCCCCGCTGGCATCGTTCCCAAGTCAAGTAATCGGGTCCACTCTGGGCATTAGCTCAGACCCTGTAACGTGGTGGAAGAGCCCAGGAAAGCAGCGCTTGCTTTAAGCATGGCCTCTTGCCCACTGTGGCAGACCGCCAGCAGCAGCAGAAAGGCCCTGCTGCAGCTTGCTTTGCCTTTGCCAGGGGAGATGGGGGCAGCCTACCATTCCTGCAGTGGACATATGCCTCCTGCCTGCACACAGGCATAGTGGTGTAGGACAGTGGGCTTTGCTGCCAGAGGAAGGAGGGAGCAGAGGGGCAACCAGGGGTCCTCCAGGATCTCCACTCTGTTCTCCAGAATCTGCACTGAGACTCCCTAAACCCACCCTCCCTCCAGCCTCCTGTATACAGTCACTCCACAACAACCCATGCCAATCGTTTTCCAATATGCCGCAAAATCTCACTGCTCCCCACATGCCCCTAGACCCAGGACAGGCTTCGGGCTGACATGGAGATGGGGAAGCAGCTTATGAAGTGTTCTTGGATGGGCAGATGTCCCTAAACACTGAGAAAAAGACACTTCTTATGACACAACACTTCATATATGTTCATACATCACCGGTGCATGCTAACACCAGTTATCACACCGCTGTAGCTGCTTCTTAAGCCCAGTGATTGCCTGAACTCACAGACAGGGATTTTTCTACCTCTAGGCAGTCATAGCCTGTGGTTGGTCTTCAGACAGCGAGCATAACACAAATCAATAACTCCATCAACTGTCTTTTCTTCAGGAAAAAGAAACCCATCCAAAACTCACCATCTTCTTCCTTGTTTTATTGCACCAAGATGAAGTCTGAGCAGCTGCCGTGCCTCCTCCTTCCACAGAGACTAGCTTAATACGTATCATTTATTGGATGGGGAGAAAGGACTGCTTTTCAGACTTCTTTAGCCATTGCATTAAAACAGGAGTTATATTAGATTTGAAACACCCTCATACTGCAGTATCCCAAGGGTAGGATTAGGATTGCTACCATGTGAGATAAATGGTTAGCTCTTCTGTCTTTTCTAACTCTTCATTTGGCATAAGGTTAGGCTGTATGGTGTGGAAGATCTGTACCTAGCACGGGCTTTAACAGGGTCATCAAGGTATGATTATAATTTAGCATTATCCCACAGCCACATTGCCCTACAATAAGTAAATGAAATATATTTTATAACTACTTCAAAAGCTCATTTTTACCTAATGGGAGGGCCATCATATCAGCTATATGGTTTAACTGGCAATTTGCTTACAGCTAAACAATAGAATTTAAACCTTCCTGCCCCAGATTGATTCCTGCACAGGAATGTGAAAAGATTTAATTTTTTTTTTCTCTCAGAAAACTTATATGAAAAAAAGAAGTTCAGCACATGTCCACATGTCAGCCTTAGAAAGTGGCAGGAAAAAAGATGAATGATAATTATTCCCTCATTATGGGAATGATAATTACTCCTCAGTGAACTCAAACTACGTCATTGTTTAATCACTGTCACAATCTTGTACTAGCAACCACATGACTGCAGTGGTTTTTTTTCACAGTAATCTTCTGTGCTGAGTTTTTATAATGCTATACCAGATCTGTATCCCATTAGTACAATTTTATCCTTTAGAACTCAAAATAACATTTAGTTTGTAAGTCTTCGTATTCTTCTAAATTTAGCTATCCCACTGAAGTACTGCTTTGTTGTGTAATTCTCAGGGTTAGACTGGTGTATCCAACGTTGTGTCTCATTCAACACATACACCCTATTGAAAAACAAATCACCGTATTCCCCCTCACATAGTACTGCACACTGTCAGGAACTGTCATCAGGTCATTTTAGTTTAAAAAATTATATAAATTGAATTAATATTAGGTGCACCAAAACCAACTGTAGAACACATACCATGTATTCAAAACTGAAATCAGACAGGAATTAAATAAAAACTCTGCTACCTCCCAGCTACATTCATGCCATAACCATGTCCTTTTCCTAGAGATGATATTTTTGCTGCCACCAACACACAGTGAAATGTGCAGCAAGCAGCAGCCTGACAACAGACTTACAATTGACTTTTTGACCATGGCTCTTTTTACAAAAAGTGGGAAGTAAAGCTGGATCTTTCTGTGGTACTAATCTTATTCTGTTATATTTGTCCCCAGTTAAAGAAAGACTAACGCATATTATCTGCTAAAGCCTAGAAATGGGGGAAAAAAATGTGTTTTTAAAAAAAAAATTCCTTAGAAAATTTACATTAATTTGAGAAAAAAAAAATAAAATAATCTGACCGCACAATAACTACTCATCGATATTTGTTTGTGTTTAGGATTTTCTTCCTTTTTTTTCCTTTTTTTTTCCCTTTTTTTTCCCTTTTTTTTTCTTTAGATGGATATGATTTTAAGACATTTTTTCCTCAGTGAACAGCTAAAACAAATGGCAAAATTTTCAGAGTTTCTTTTATCCTTACCTACTAATTTTTTAGCAGAAAGCTCGAATGGATTAATTTATTGCAAGAACTCCAGAATCCCTCCCAATGAAAAATCCTGGCCCCTGTTCCTCACAGCTTCTCCAGGTTTCCTGCCACACAGCCATCAGCTACATGACACATTTAAATGGCACTATCTAACCAAATATGTGTTCCCACAACTTAACATATACACCATCTCTAAACTATAAATTACACAGTACCAAGGTGGCACTGGAACACAACTGTTTATATTGCTGCTAAAATGCTAGAAAGAGCCTTGGCATGGGTTGGAGTTTGCACAAGCCAGGAACCATTTCAAACAGGTGGTTTACATATCACATTTATTTGGAAAATAAGATACCTTAATAGTAGAGATGTGCACTCTTCTAGGTCCCTTTGAATGAGCATATTTAATTTATATTACCTACCATAGGTACTGTAGCCCTAGATGCCCAATAAAGATGACCTGTCACAGCGCTTGAACCTCTGGTGCATAGACAGCCAACAAGTGTACAAAAGAGAGTAAAAAAAAGGCAACAAAATAGTAATAGACACAGATACACGATCACCAGCATTGTGAAAGCATCAAATCTAACTGAAATCCCACATAGCTGTGAACTTAGCGTTCTCCCAGAAATGCCTTTGCATGCAACATCAAGCAGAGTAGAGCACAGGAAAACTTTCTGAAAATAATCCTTAAGGATGTCTTCCACCTCAGCGGTTTATCGCTGGTACATTTAGATAATAAAGACTTCAGTGAGAAAGAGGAATGTAAGTGAAATAAAAACACAGCAGGAGAAACCAGATTTGAAGAGTCAAGGAGAGCAGACAGCTCAGCCAAAGGCTGAATGAAAGGACACTACGTTCTCCTCACAAAACTTGGGACCTAGCCCTGCAAATATCAAATGCTGGTGCTCGCCTCTACTTGGAAGCAAATTAATGTCTGCCTATGCAGATCATGTCTGTCTGCACTGCTCTTCAATTTACTCCTAAGTTTTGATGCCCTAATTACTTAGCCTGCATAAATATTGGTGTATGCTTATGTGCTTTGGTGCTTTTCTGACTCGGGGTCTGTGATGGTCTGTCATACCTGACTTCAGTTTTGGAGGTATAAAAGAACCTTTAAAATGAAAGAAAACCTACATCCAATTTTTCTGGTAAGAAGTATGGAAAAGTACTTCCACACAAGCATTTGAAATCTAATAAAAGGCAAAGATAAAAACCAAATTACATGCTAAAGCCTGTTATTATTTTGAGGAGCTTCAGTAACACCATGTATCCATTTAAGCCACATGCCACTACCTCTGTGCTTTCAGTTGATAGAACATGGCAAAACTTAACCTTGTTGGTTGAAATTTTCTGCAGTGCTTCCTTCTCACTAGACTTTTTTGATAGTGAGAGCCAAGGTGTATCTTAACAAAACAGTTCAGCTAGTTCTAAGAACCAGGTTGAAGGAAAGCAGGCTATTTTTCTCGTATTAGAAAATTCAAACAACTTTTTGTTTCCAACAAGAAATCCCAGGCTGCATTTGACATCTGCCTAGCAAGTGACTTTCAGTGCTTGAGATGTGCCTTTTTGCCTGTCTCCTGGTACCATCTCCTGCCAGCCCTGCAAAGCAGTTGGGGCTGAGGCTGCAGTTCCTACTCATTTTAACCCTTCTTCAGCCAGGGCTGCTGCTGAGAAAGGGTCCTGTCACCTCATCCTGCCCTGACCTCACCTTTCTACCCCCTCTCTCCTGCCAGCACTGGTGAACTGGTCTTACTAAAACCTGATCCTTTTGGCCAGGTTAGCCTTCAAGCACATTTCATCCCTGATCTGCTTCGTCTCCAGCACATGAAGGCTGAAGCCCATGTAAAGTGACAGGTGGAAAGGAGCAGCTGGAGATGGGGAGGAAAAGGACAGGATAGCCTCTTTGGTGGTTGTACAGACTCATTTTGGATCAATGCAAGTTACAGATTTAGTTAACAACCTTAGGGTAGGGAACACCCTGGTCAGACATCCACGCCGTGCGCAGGGGTATATCATGCTGCAAAGTACTGCTCCAAGAGCAATAAATCTCTGACTAAGACACCGATCCAGGTTCACTGCACCATGATGATGAATGCAGTACTGAAACATCCAAAACCCTGAGGAGAAGGGTGATGAGTGGCTACAGGGACAATTCCAGGGGCAAAGAGCAAAACCCAAACGTGCATGAGAGAAAACACATTTTCAACCCTGTTGCTCTGAAGATGTGCTGATAGTATCATGAACAGGACAGTATTTTTTTGGAAACTGGTAATACTTGAAGCCATCTTGATGCCTTATGCCACCAGGGATGTTCCTGGCCTTCAGAGCAAGGTTAACAGACCCATCTATCCCAGTCTCCTCACCCCAGCACCCCTCTCACCTGTGCACCAACAGCTCTGGTTGAAGAACTTGAGGGGCCACCGTTCCCGGTCATCCACATTTCGAAGGGTGTAGGGGCCACTCCAGGGCTGAGTGTCTGCTCGCACACCCTGACACCGTCCCCTGCCCTGCAGGGACCCGCAGACATTGCCTGGCTCTGTCCCCAAGGCCGGGCAGCAGCGTTTCAAGCGAAGGGCATCCACCGTCATGCAGGCACGGGGGAACTGTGCCTGTGCCCGGGGGGGACAGCAGCAGCTCAGATAGACCAGACCAGACCAGAAAAGCCACCTCAGGGCACCCATTACAGCTGGGTGCAGTCTCTGCCTCTCTGCTGGACCTGAGTGAGCGGAGCAGGGAGATCTCTGCTGTGGGACAACCTGGCCTCGCCGTAGCTCCATGCCCCAGCCAGCTGGGATAATCCCTCTCGCTGCTGAGGGTGCCAGTGTTGGGTGTTTGTTTAATCACAGTCTCTAATTGCCTTGAATGCGGTTCAAAAGACAGGCACTTTGGCTCTGCGGTGCCTGCCCAGCAGCCACGGCTTTGAGCAGCGTTTATATAGAGGTTGGGAGAAGCCCTCATTAGAGGGATTAGCAGGGCACAAATCCTCGTGTTTTGCACATGACATCAAGGGCAGAAAAAAGTGCCAGCATGAGAGCAAGTTCTGCAGGCTTTGGCAGCTTGTCAGGAGAGTGAATACCTCGGATTTTTTCTCCAAGTCTTTCATGAGCTTTCAGAAATTGATGGTCTTGTTTTAGCTGAGGTGGCTGGAAAAGCAGGTTTATTCTTTTAATCAAAACCCTGTAAACAGATGATAAATAGAAGAGGAAATCCCTTCTCTTTTCAGTTCATTCACTGCAAGATAATACTTTCCACTAAAGCAGTAGCAGTAGAAAATTAACTGGAAGCACAGAGGATATAGGTGCATCATTAACAAAAATTCATAAACCTGGTAGTAACAGTTTGGGATGGAGACTTGTTCTGCTGACTGCAGAACTCCAGTGCTTGTACTGTAAACATTTGAGTGGAAAGTGGAGAAGGATTCCCTTCTTAATAGGCTTTTTGCATGCAAAAGAGTTTTGGTGGTTTTTTTTAAAAGGGTGAGCGGTCCTTGTTTGCTCTCTAACCCTTTCCCCATCATTACACCAGAGGTTGTTTTGGGGCTGGTCTGACTGCTAGACTTTCAGAGCCGTCACAGCTGAGCATTTATTACCTACCTGGCAGGAGACAGACCGTAAGATCAATACACACACCAGACATGCAGACAAGTGGTTTTGTCGAAGACATCAACAAAAATTACTTTAAAAAGCTCCTAGTATGCAGCAGTTCTTGCCCACAATGCAACTCCTATGCTCTAGAAGAATAAAATTAATAAATCAAAATAAAGTAGTGATAAGTCGTGAGAGGAGTCTGAAGCAATAGCTATTAGTTCAGCTCCACCATAAAAACTGACAACTCCCTCTGCTTCACTGAAAGCTTTCTCTACCTCCCAACTCCACACCTCTGTGGTTAAGCCATTTCTGTAAGAACGTATAATGAAAACAGCTGTGGTTGTGTCTGTTCTACTCAGTATTTCCATGGATGTTCAACCACACCATTATGGCAAAAGAAGTCTATTATCTATGCAGCAAACCTATTGCCATCATGCAGCTAAAGAGTTCGTCCACACTGCAGACACCGTCATCAGCAAATTCAGGTTCTCAGATCTTTATATCAAAGATTTATCATTTGCCAGACAAACTAAATTATTATTCTACTTCATTTATAGAAGCACAAAGCCAATTAGCAATACCACATAGTCTGAAATGGGTTTCAACTCATGTCTCTTAGGATTCAATGTACCTGGAACTGGCTTTTGCCTGCTGCTCTCCACACAACAAAAAGAAAGTACAACTAGTTGCTGGAAAAATATGTTGAAGAAGCTTAGGAGTTATAAAAGGACACACTGACTCAAAAACACTCTGAACAATACACCTCCCCATACTACTCAGCACTTATGTACACTCTCTGGTGTGGGAAAGATCAGTCTTTGAACCTAGGTTAGACCACATCTTGAACCAAAGTGACCAACATACCATCTGAAAGCAAATAAAGTGAACACACAATCATCAGCATCACCAAAAAAACATCAAAAATATGGATAGGATTCAGCTAGCTGATTAAAGCCCTGAACTGAAGTGTCTGTATGTAAAATATGTGTCCAAGCAGCCATTACAATCAAAGCTGGATTCGTTCACACACCCATGGGAAGGTGCCTACTGTCATTTGAGATCCTGTATGAGACAGCAAGAGTAAGCACAGCAAGGTACTGAGGCAGGCAAGGTAAGGCAAGGAAGAGTGCTTCTAATAAAGTACATGTTTCTAATAAATTCTAATAAAGTACTAATAAAGTTTTTAGAGAAGTTAGAGTGTGGAGAAAAGGAATAGCAGATTGATAATAACAGGGAGATTACTTAAGAAGGGAAAGAAAACTAAGTAGAAGAGCGGCACGTACCTACCTTTTATTACGATTACTTCCCTCCATCAAAACTAATTTTACAAAACTGGGATCACACTATAGGATGCAGTACTAGTATAGAGGAAGTGCCAGCCTCTGGTCCTCAGTAATGCATCAACACTTTTAGAGTGCCCTCCCTGGCTGGGGGGAGGGGGGGGGGGGGCACCTGGATGGACAGAAAAAGGACAGACAGCTCTCACATCCTGGTGTCACCGTGTCGCTGCCCCTTGCAGGCCTGCCACCACCGGCAGCCGCACACCGCTGCATGACACGCCATGAGGAAGACCCAGAGTGTAACTACAAGAAGACAGTTGTCTTTCAATTAGCCATTGGGAAAACAGCAGGCACTGTCCATTGCTTAGTGCCTTGCTGTTGAGAAGTTCCCACAGCCTCCCAGCGGCTATTGCGCTTAAATAAAGGCACCATTATGAGGGCTGCACAATATCAGCACTATACCACTTTACAAAACAGCACGCCGAATGACTTTTTATTTACTACAGGGTTTTACTATCTCTTGAAAAATGAGTAGTGCTGTGTGTTGGCACTACTGCCTAGAACTGCTTGCCTGCAGCTATCAAAGGACTTTTCAGGAGGTGAGTCCAAGCCCATGAGCAGTGGCCAAAGCCCCGGTGATCCAAAGTGTGACCGCGCTGCTTTGTCCACACTTCTGAGCTACCAGGTCAGCCTACCACACCTGAAACTGTGTTAAATTTATCAGTTAAAATATTCTAGCTTTATGCTAAAAGTCCAGGAAAAGAGTATTTCAGCTACCTTGTAGTTTGAATTCATGCCCAGGTTCACCTCCAATAGCAAACTTCTCAGCCTGTCATCAAAGGGTGGCGAAGAAATATATCCATACAGATGCCAATGCATTTTGGGGATTAATACATAGCTTTTTGGCAAGAGAGGGAATATAGAAAAAGAATACTCAAAGGTACAGGCAAAGAAATCACTAAGCACAACTCACTGAAGTAATACAGAATTCCTGAGCAGTAAGTAGGCAGTGGGTTCACATTTTTTTTCTCAATGACAGTATTGTTTCTTAGATTCCTTCTACTGTACTCAAGCACAGATTAGCATCAAGCCAGAAAAGTATTTAGCCTTTGGAATTTTGGAAAGAATTTTGGCCAAAATAAAACACTCTAGATCTAAATTTATGTGGAAATCAATATATCAACAAAAAGAATAAACCATGTGATATTTCATAATGACAGGTGACGACTCTGGAGATAACAAGAAAGACAACTCTATAAGGAAAATTGCAGACAAGCAAAGGATCAAGATCCAAGTGGAAAGAAAAGACACATGAGAAGCAGCACCCAAGTAAGTGCTCCACAGACAAAAGGATTTTCAAATGGGAAGAAAAAAAAAAGGAAAGATACTGTATGATAAGAAGCAAATTCACCAAGTCACGTGAATCCATAGTATCGCAAGCTCAGCACCCAAAAGTGATTAGCATTTCTGGAAATATTCACCATTGTGAATATTATTTTTTTTCTTTGAAGAAAGTATTACACTTTTGATTCTTTGTTCTGCCAAACCACCTTTCCATTAGTTTAGGGGTATTTACACTGTCATAAACTTCACCTGAGAAAGAACAGATTCTAATTCTGTGGAGCAATATTTCAAGTCTGGAGAAAAAGGACTTGGCAAGAAACACAAATTTTAATACCTTAGTACATTTTTCATTGTTCCAAAGATCATGTAACATACCTATAACTTACACGTGACATGAAACTTGCCACAATCAGAATGTTTTGAATGAAAATGGAACCATGCTAATCTTTACGCAAAGCTTACATCAAGTCCACCTTTTTGTTTGTATCTTAAGTGACAGACAAATATGTTGGCTGCTGATTTTAACTGTTGTGAATTTATGCCTTCCAGAGTTCATAGAGTAAGAAGTGTGATCTAAGGCAGGTTTTTCCAGCAGTGCCACCAGGAATGCATTACTTGAATACTTACAAAGGTTTCTCACTGGAAAATGTGTGCAGAAAAGCTAACGTACAAGATGAAAATCAATTCAAGACTAAGATGCCTTCATTATGCATCTACCATGTATGCATTTATCTAGGAGCTACATGTCTATGTTCCCATTATAGCCAATAGACATTTTAATCATTATAGTCAATGGAGCCTAAAGAGTAATTCACCCAGAACAGAGAGATCTCAAAAACATAAATTTCCTAGGAGGTTCAAGAAACCTAGAACACTAGAGGGCAAGTAGAAGAAAGAGCTGTTAAGTGCCCCAGCAGAGGTAAAGACTTCACTGTGAGAGTGCAGCATCAGACACCAGAGACTCCACAAGTCAGCCAGCCATTCTAAGTGACCTGACAAAAGAAAAAGCTTACACCTGGAAAAAAGCTCCTCCTAACAACTAAAAACAGACACCAAACAGAAATCCATAGGAAGAAAAGCTTCCCTACATCTCCTGATCTTTGTTTTAGATTCTCTGAGTTACCCAAGTGCAACCAGATTTACACAAAATCTCACAAGCCATTAGATCTTAACAGAAACAACTCAACACTTGCAGAAACAAACTTTGTTCTCTTAGCCTTACATCTCAAAGCAGTACAACTCAGAAAAACAGCTTCTCCAATATTTCAAAATTTTCAAATCCCTCAAAACTGCAATAAGGGATGACCTAGGAAGAGGAGTAACTGCCACCCCCTCCTATGCTCTGCCACTACCCATGTAGGTTTCCTTATGCTTGCAAGATTATCTTTCATTTCTAGCAAGTTTGATGATAATTCTTCAGCCTTTCCTACCCTTGTACCTAGGCCTTTAGATTCCTATCTCTGCACTGGAAATGTTTTTCCTTTTTATTTTGCTATTTAACTGCTCATCTCTGTTCTCTCCCACCCTCCTGAAAATTAGATGCCCTCGAGTCTTTTCTCCCTGATTTTTTTCTCGTCCCACCCCATTCTGCTTTTTCCTTCTTACACAGACTCTTATTCATTCATGTCTTCTCTCTTCCTTCCTCCAGCACAGACCACTGCCCTTTCACCCCCTTACACTTTGCCTCCATGTCCCATACATAGCCAGGTGAATAAGGACAAAGCTGGGCATGCAGAGCAGCTCTGGAGATTTCATGATCCTGCCCCTGCACAAAACCCATCTTGATATGAACAGCCTCATTAGCTACTGCCTTCTTATATTTACATTATTCATCCAGTCCCTTTCTAATTTGTAGACTTTTTTCCTGGAAACCAATTTGTATGCTACAACATATTCACATATTGTTAGAACAGAAGGGCAACCCAGAGAAGAGTGATCTGGTCAGGCCTCACAGAAAACAAACAAGACTCCAGCCAGGAATTCAACCTGAGTTAAAGACAGTTTCACAGTATTAAGTTGTAGAGGAATGAAGGCAGGTTAACTAACATTGATAATATACAGCTGTGGGCTGGCTGCAGGGGCGGCAGGTTGGCCAATGTAGATAAGGTGCAGCTGTGGCTGGTTTCTGCTAAGTGGTTAAATAGCTCTAAGGAGAGCAACTAATGAAGGGGGGTTTTGGAAAGGGAGGAGGAAGTGCTCTGGATGCGTAGAGGCAAGGAGAAGGCAACAGAGGGGCTTGCCAGAAAAGTATGGAGAAGCAGAGGGAGTGCCTAGAAGAGTATGAAGAAATGGTGCAAACAGTAGATGGACCTTTGAGACCTTGTGAGGGATTGGTGGCTGTGCCAGGGTAAGGCTTGCCAACTACTTATTGAAGTTAACTTGGTATGTGATGGTAAAAAACCTTGTTGAGGCTGGCTAGTTTTGAGATGGCTGCAACATTATGCAAGTTTCCTTTCCTCAACAACAGCAAGGCTGCTGTGCTCTTACCCCATCAATTTGGATGCTGGATTACTCACCTTTCCTTGTGTTGCAAATTCCACTATCATGGTTTAACTCGGCCAGCTACCAAGCACCACACAGCTGCTCCCTCACTCCCCCTCGCCCAGAGGGATGGGGAGGAGAATTGGAAAGGAATGTAAAACTTGAGGGTTGAGATAAGAACAATTTAATAGGTAAAGCAAAAGCCATGCATGCAAGCAAAGCAAAACAAGAAACTCATTCCCTACTTCCCATGGACAGGCAGGTGTTCAGCCATCCCCAGGTAAGCTGGGCTCCCTCACATATAATGTTTACTTGGGAAGACAAATGCTATAATGCTGGATGTCCCCCACCTTCCTTCTTCTTCCCCTAATTTATATACTCAGCATGATGTCCCATGGTATGGAATACCTCTTGACTAGTTTGGGTCAGCTGTCCTGGCTGTGTCCCCTCCCAGTTCCCTGTACCCTTCCAGCTCTCTCGCTGGCAGGGCCCAAGAAACTAAAAAGTCCTTGATTTAGTATAAACATCACCTAGCCACAGCTAAAACCATCAGTGCCCTATCACCCTTGCTCTCATACAAAATCAAAAACACAGCACTGCACCTGCTGCTAAGAAGAAAAACCAACTCTATCCCAGCTGAAACCAAGACATCCACTTGTCAATCTTTTCATGGCTTTACTTGTGGGCTTCCTTGTGACAGGATGAATTCATCTCATCTGATGTTAGACACCTATTGATTACAGATATCTACACTTAACTGGTCATGCAGGGTTTCCTTTATAGGATCCTCTCTTAATGGAAAGAAATAGATGGGTTTAGGATGCAATTCACTTGGCTTGTTGTCTGTACCCATGTTGGGACAGGATTGACTGCATCACACAAAGGCCTTCTGCATTTAATGTCAGGGGAGACTGGGGTTCAGTGGTAGATACTCAGTATGCGTGACAGGTCTACATTTAAGACAGGTGAATTTGACCTGGATTCCTCACTGATCCCTCACTGGGCCTTGCAGTCTGGTTGAGCTTACCTCTCACAAGTCTGGAGCTGACTGCAATGGGAAATCCTCATTACTTAGAGATACCCACTTCCAAACCTGCAAATTTGATGGCACTTGGCTCCTCTCCAAGAACGTGTGCTAGCTGAAGCATATACTACATACAACTTGCTTAGAAAGGTCCTAAAATTATAGGTTGCTTTAGTACAGAGGATGCCTGTGTCAGTTCTGCTAGATCTTTTTACAGCTTTAAATACCCATTATTTAAAAATTGCTAACACAGTTTTACACTTTTAAGTCAGCTATTGCCTTACTGTAGTTTTACTTATTTCTGTCAGAGATAATGAATGAACACTTCCCTTTCCTTTTTAAGATCTTCCATCCTGTTTCCTCATTTAACATGTCTGAGAAACCTCTTCAGAGATCATGAAGCAGTGTCATCATTTGGCTAAGGAGACTCAGCACCATGTCACTTTCCATGCAAACATGCATAGTTTTTCCATTGTCCATAATATGCAAGAACATGGATGAAAGTTTAAGCTATTTATAGTTTAGATAAACACAATGCTGACTGGCGGATTAAACCATCCTGAGTAAGCAACACCACTTTTCTCAGCATCTTCAGCTGGCAAAGGATGTGTAAATAATGTCAAAGAGATCTACCACTTGAGACCTTGTATCTGCACCTGCACTGCTGCTGTGATGACCACCTGCCCAAAAGCTGTCCAAAGCCAACTCCATCTCCAGAGTTTTTTCATCAGCTTCTAGCCTGGGCTAACTATGAATGCAGTCATAGAATATAAAGTATGATTCACTTAAGGAACATGGGCATCTGGAGGGTAAGAGGCTAAATCTCAGTTACCCTGTGGTTCCTCCATAGCCTATGAAGGGAAAGCAGCACCTCCAAGGGACAACTCATCCCATTCTCAGACAGGTATCTTGGCAAGGTCAGATGACCCCTCTCTGTCCTAATTTCTCTGCCTTGTCCTTCAAAGGAGGCAACGGTGACTAGTTTGAACTTAGACAGACCCTGAACTTTTAAATGTCTAAAGTGAAGTGAGATAAATGTCACTCTAAATGGCTGTGATAGGAGAGGACCCGATTTACATAGAGTAGATTTATGCTGGTTGACGAAAAAGTGAAGTACAGCGTAAGCTGGTTTAATATCCTAGGTTTGGTGCACGTGGAGCTTTACAGATGATGGGCAAAGCCTGTAAGGAGCCTACAGCCTGGCTAGCACACAGGCTGCCTTTGTGGCTTGTCATTCAGGGGACAGTCAGAAAGGCATGAGCCTAAGACCTCATGTGCAGCATGGAAGGATAGGACAGAGGCTCTCATCTTGACAATTCAGCAATGCAACAAATTGTCCTGATGACAGGGAAAGAAATACAAAGAAGGAAATCTAGATCTGACTCTGTACCATATAAAAAAAAATCTGAATGATAGTACAAACACAGTATTTGAAATAATATCAAGAAATCTCTAAAGCCTTGACTTATCTTTCTAAAGCCAGTTCCAGAAGATACTCTTCTCTCATAATTTTTATTCAAAACACTAATGTGACTACTTATCCCAACAGAAAATAGAAGATGGAACAAAAGATATTCATTCTTAATGTCATGTGGGCTAAATCCCAAGAACGTTGTTGCGCAAAGTAATGAATGCTCCCTTGCTTTAAGCAAGTAAATGTGTGTACATCCAAAGAAAAATACATTGTTTCCCCTGAGGGAAAGACAGCATTGATAACCATAGCAGGACAAAAGGTTAAGTTTTCACTTAACTGCCTGAAATCTGTCTTGTTAACTATACCATAAATTCTATATTTCTACATTACTATGGAATTTGAGCTCTATATTTCTACAAAAGCACAAAGCTGGAACCCTGGAATATCCTGCAGGTGGAGGGAGGGACACGACACAAATAAACACCAAAAACCCTAAAACTCCCAAGTAAGTGGATGAGAAAAAGCCTCCTTACATGGGGTTCCTGAGCTAAATTCAAACAGGATAAAGCTCTCCTAAACTGCTCACTCACAGGGGAAAAAAAACCAATGCTTGAATGTAGGGTGCTAGATTCTAGAAATGCATCATCAACTAAAAACTTTGGTTTTCTTTTTAAATGCATTTATTTCCCAGAAAGCTGAGAACCACAGTTCTAGTTCTTCTACAGGACCAGAAACCAAATAGGCAATAACTAAGTTTTTTTATCAAAAATATACAAAAATCATAAAAAATAAATCTGAGCCCCAACTCATGTTTTCTAAATCCCTTCCATTGATCATACTGCATAACTAAATGAGATTTACCAGATGTCTGTAACCAGTGCAGGAGACAAAGTCAGAAATCTCTTAGTCAAGAGACAGAAACAAACCTTTTCTATCAAACAAACTCAATTTTCAATCCAAGGAGAAGGAAATTTTATTACATGTAAGAGTGAGTAGCATTTATTCACTACTGACAGGCAAACTAGACAGTCACAATTATCAGGTATGGAAATTGCCTGCAGGGACAAGGAGGGGAATGTTTAAATCGGGTAGATATGCAAGTCCGAGAACATGAAGGAAGAGGAGAGGCATCTTGTCCAAGGAACACCTAAACTTGTTAAAACCCTCAGAGAGCCTATGGAAAATCCCAGGCATAGTAAGGTAGTCCCAAGTGAGTAAGAAATACCGAATAGAGGTATTTCAAAGCAAAGCTTTAAGCTTCTCCATTATTTGTTATGTTGTGTGGTTGCAAGTTGTTGCAACTTGCAGCAGAGCGAGCATGTGGGGTACACCACTTGCTGAGCTGCTCCTTCTCCTTGTTTTCATTCACTTAAAAAAAGTAGCCAAGGATGGTCCTGGAAAAAGCACATGAACCAAATCCACCAGATTTTGATTATTTGAGTAAGGCTGGAACAACATTGTAAACTGTGATTTTTCCTCTGAATCCCTGTGAGGTATCAACTTCAGTATTTGATGGTCATTCAAAAAAAACCCAAGTAACCCGACCTGTAGTGGCAGAAAGTTTCCCAGTTGCAGAGAAGGAACCTTGTTGACTAAAACATAAAGGCTTAGACAGACATGAAAGTAGCTTGGATTTGCTTCCTACAGGAGGATCACCTTGAGAGAACAAGCTAAATGAAAAATAAATTAAAATAGCGATGTTTGCTGCCAAGAAGAAACCTAGAAAGCAGCAATGCTAACAAAAGGATAGTGTAGAAATAACGCTAAATGAAAAATGCCTGAATATTCTGTGACATGAAAGCAATAAAGCACCAACACTCAGGGTTATTCACCCAGAACCTGCCAAATCACATTAGAAACCTGCATCAAACCTGAAAAATCAGGCAGACAAAGTTTTAAAAATACCAGAATTAAGGTTATCTTTTTATTTTATCCTCTTCTTCCACATAAGGCCCGAGGCCTTATTCAGTGCATACTATCTAAATCCCATACCAAACAAAAATGAGATTTTCTTTTCCATGTCCTATGGCTATCACCCTTGGCATTTCAGTGCTCCAGAACTTCTGGTTAATGTCACAAAATGTGTGAGAAGGGAATTGCTATTACAGGTAATATTATCCTTAGCTTAAAAACAGCTATTTCAGACACCGCCACAGCACCTAACTGTTATACATCCATGTGCCTGGGTACTCCTACTGAAAATCAAGACACTTTGAGAGGGCAAGAATGACTCACACCTTTCCTGGCCCTCGGGGAACTTGTTGGCAGAGGGGACCCAACCTGCAATGCAGCACTGGGGGGATACAACCAGACCACTGCTCAAAAGCAGTCTCGGGGCCACATCCTGAGTGGCACTGGTTGGCTGGTGTCTGCCTTGCATGAAGCTGGTCCCTCCATAGCAAATGTGCCCTGTGAAAAGCTGGCTATCAGGGTGCTAGCACACAAGCCAAGCAGACAGAGCTCCAACGTCAAAGCTTGCTCGGTGGCCCTCTTTTATTCAGCAGTATGGAAAAGGCCAAAAAGCAAGCAGTCGTTCTCTCTTTCACCTCTTCAGTTACACATCTGCAGGAAATTAATAACCTCCTAATTCATTCCCAAAGCACTGTTAAAGTCTTTGATGAATAATTAAAAGTTTTTTTTTTTAAAAAAAGTATTTATTTCTGATATCACATGCACAAAAGTACAGCTGAGAAGTCACAAGTAATCTTCATTTTAACATTTCCTTTTGTCCCCGAGTACTCAAGTGTGCAGGCTTAATATTCTTTTGAAAGCTTAAAAAAATCTTTAGGAAAAATAGTAATGTAAGCAGTTATACTCTCCCTTACCTGTCTTATTAGTAGGGGTTTAAGTAACACTTCTGTTTGTACTAATAGGATATTCATCAGCAGTGAGTGCTTCTTGTATCAGACAAGCAGTAGCAGCAATGCCTGATGTGGTGCTGTGATTAAAAAAGGACCAGTGATATCTTTTCATGAATAGCTGAAAGATGCTGAATAGAGGTAAGGAGCTGATTTACTGCTGTTTCGCATTGGTGACGCCAATACTGAAAAACCTTTTCTTGTGGATTGTTCTGGTTGACAGTATATTAAAAAGGTTACCAAAAACAACCTGGAAGCAGGAGAAGGTATCTTAAAATTAGAGCGTCAAAGAGTTTGGTTTCTTTGGTTTATCAAAACAAAGCTGGATGGTGACTTCACTGCTGCATGATGCCCAAATGCCAGGTATTGAGAAGATCTTTGATCTAACAGAGAAAAGCTTAACAGAAATAATAGCTAGAATTTAACAATGGGCAGATCCAAATTAAAGGACTATATTTGAAACAGTTGCAACAAATTACCAAGACAACTAATGAATTTTCTGCCTCGTCACTTTAAACCAGAAACACATGCCCTCCTTAAAACTATGCTTTTGGAAAAATCCAAGTGATTTTTCCCAATTTAAAAGTAAGGAAAGGTTTAGGGGGAGATACATGACTGGTGAAGGTCAGATGACGTTACCAGGGTTTCTGGCCTTAAAGCTATTCCTTAGGCTTTCTGTGAACCAGAAGTAGTTTCAGCTACTAGCGAGGTCTAGGAATTTTGACCTCCAGCCCAGATCTTGGTGAGGAGCAATCTCTAATCCTTCTGCCTCCGTCCCCATCCCTCCCGAAAGCCCGTGAGACCCCCTCACGCTGCCCGGCACTCCTTGGCGCGGCCTCCTGCCTGGCCTGGTGTCCCTCCCTTCACCTGTGGTGGGAGGCAGGGAAGGGACCGGGAGTGAAGCTTTTTTGCTTTCAGCCCTTCCATCCTAAATAAAAAGCTTAACTTTAAAAGAGCTAAAAAGAGAGACTGGATGGCAAGCTTGCGCTTCCAGTTCCCGGGGGGCCGGCCAGCACACGAGGCAGCAGGCTGGCCAGGGAGCGAGCTGCCCGGCCTTCACCCACCTCACGGCTCCGGCTCCGCCATTCTGCCGCAGCGGCACGGGGAGAGGGGCTGGGGGGCTCGCTGCCGCCTCCCCGCACCGGGTCCTTCGCAAATCGCCGCGGCGCAGATCTTCCATGCCCTGGCCATGTGGGCTGGGCAGAGGCTACGCGGGGCTGTTTGCCGGGGGGGGCTGTGCTGGGCAGTACCGCAGCAGTCAGGCCATCGCCCGGCAAGCACCCACGTACACACTTGTAACTGAGGTAAAAAGGCGTCGCTTCCCGCAATCTCGCTACGGGAAATGCTCTCACCGCTTGATTTTTTTTTAAGGGAAAAAAAAAAAAACAAAAAACGACCCAACTGCGGAACGCAACAGGCAGCTTGAGCCCAGCAGCCGAAAGCCCTGGCGGCGCCACCGGCACTGCGCACTGCCACCAGCACCGCAGGGGTGACATATGTGGTGACATATGTGGTGACATGCACGTTCCCATGCGATGTGTCGTCGGCCACACGGTCGCTATCAGCTCGAGACCGCGGCGCCCGGGGGCAGCCAGGGGCCACGCACACCGCGGGGCCCGGCCGTGCCGAGCAGCGGCGCTCAGAGCCTGCGGGCCGCAGCCGCCCGCCGCCTGCCGGGCAGTGAGAGAAAAAGGGAAGAAAAACTCTTCTGCCGAAACCCGGGATCGAACCAGGGACCTTTAGATCTTCAGTCTAACGCTCTCCCAACTGAGCTATTTCGGCCGCTGGTGTACGCCCCACCAAGGGGTACCCCTAACCTGTTCTCCTCCTCCCCTCTCGGTCGTCATTAAATTGAATACAGCTGTGGCCCGTCCGGCGCTGCCGGGTACCGTCAATACCACAAGCGCATTGATGACGGGTCTTTGCAAATAAAACTATGCCTAAAGGCAAAGTTGCCATAAAACAAAACTCTATGTATACGTCTATGCACAATACATAACCTACATGCATTTAGTATCAGGATATAGGTGTTTGCACTGTGACTCCCTGGATTATTTGGGGGAGTAATGGGAACTAGAATATTCTGTGGGATTCAAGAGCACTAAATTGGCGGTATTTTTGCTTCAGTTTTCAGGGACTTCATTTTGAAGTCTGACAAATTCTACACAGAGCTAATATACCACAAACAGACATGAATAGAAAAGGGCACCTCCATCCTCATTTTCCCATGGTCTTGCTCAGTGATGCACATTCCACAAGAGAAGCCCTGTGTGTCTCCATAAACCGCAAATCCTGACTAAGCAGTTACAAGAACAAAACAGTTTATTCTTACATTGTGGGTTAGGCATTCATTTCAACGGGCAACTGTTACCACACCCCTGTGGCTACAGGTCAAAAGCAGAGCATACACCTGGGTGCACACTTTAGCACATGCGGCACTGGTGTTGGACACTCATGTCACAAGTTTGTACTTTATTTGCACAGCTCATGGCTCTAGAAAAAGCTGCCTGTGAGAGCATCCCCTGTTCACGCTCCCTACATGCTGTGCGGAGAGAAACGCTGCTTTGCAAGATTGTCCACTGCTTCCCCTTCCTGTCAGTCAAAAAAAAAAAAAAAAAAAAAAAAGCGCCAAACCAAACCCTCCCTTCCACAGCAATGAAGTTTAACAGATCCCGCCTCTTCTGAGTGTGGAAGAAGCATAAACTTTTCTGAAACTAGCCTGGTGAATATTTGGTGACCCACCCCCATATTTCCTTTTACCTTCACAGTATACTATTCCTCAAGTTGTCCCACTTTTGGAAAGTGAGCAACCACTGTTCTTCAGGAGCTGATGTATTTTCAGAAATCAAATACATATTTTTAGAAGTCAAAATGCTGAGGACTGGGCCAGCAGTTTAGTGACTGAAAACAAAAGCTCTTTTGTTAAAGAACGAGGGAGTAAATCCTAGTTAGAGAGAAGTTAAAAAAAAACAACAAACATACCATTGTACCAAAAAGGTGTAATAACATACTGATACAAAATCTTATATTCTCATGATTTTCCATTGCCACTGGCAACGATTGTTTTACTGAGAAATGATTAATGTAATCACCTAATGAGCATGTCTCCTACCGATGCAGCTAACAATCTTGTGATGTTTGGTACAGATAAACTCCAAATGTGTGATGGCATGCATAGAAGTCAATACACTACCAACTTTAGAGTTTTCATACATTACCACAAAAATCAGAGCTACTATGGGTCAACAGGCTATCCTAACTTTTTATTATTTTCAGAAACCTTTGTTTTGCCAGGCGAAATGGGAATAAAAATTAACAGTAACACAAAACCAAATGATGCAAAAACAAGAGAGAAGGGCAGTCTCATGTATAGTACATTTAATAAAACAGCCACTTTTTTCTCTAACAAAATTTGTACTTTTTGTATGAAGGTTCCTCTTACTGACAGTTGAAACATATTAGCATTTTATGGTTATTTAAAGAACTTAAGTGTATGTGACAGTGAAATTGAAGTGAATCATGAGTAGAAGCTTATGGTTTTTAAGTAGCTGGTAAACCAGGTATTCTAAGACCAGTACACACCAAGTCCTGTAACCTCTGCCCTTCCCAAATGGAGGTTTTTACTATCAAACCAAGTATTAGAAACCCAAAAAACAAGTGCAACACAATTCTAGTGTAATATTATCCCACTTTCTCACAGAAAACTCATATTCAGTAACACACTCCTAGACTTTAGAACACACGCTTGGTGCCAAGGTAAGCCTATAAGCTTACTGTTTAGCCTTCTTTTAAAATTACTCTTATCAGTCAAAAGTGGAATTTTATCAACAGCACCATACAACACACAAGAGGTGTAATGAAGTTGGGAGCACTGTAGGTCCAAAGGCAGTATTAGCTGTAAGTTATCTAGGTCAATACTATTAAAGTTTTATCTAGCAGGGGCACAGCTAGGGCAAAAACCCTACGCTCCATTCTTCTCCTGCACTTCAGGTGGTAAGGAAAAGACTTCTGCACATACTTCCACTTTCAGAGTTAACTCCCAGTTTCTGGGAGACTTCAGAAGCCACAGCAATTTCTGAGTGCACTGTAGCATCCTAGTCCTATGCTCCTGCAAAGCCAGAAGCAAAAAAAGGGTGTGGAATGGCCAAGTACAGAAGCTAAAAAACAGCCATCCCTTCTCTCTGCCACCTCAAATCCAAAAAAAAGCAATGATAATTTTTTCAGGATACAGGACAAAATAAAATTAACAAAACCCCATCATCTACTTTTTCCATGTGTTTACTTAAGAGAAATGAGTTACAATATAACTTTTATTACTAAATCAACTCTGAAAAATATGGACATATTCCTAGAAATGAAGTTTCCTTCCAAACTTTATATTAAAACCCAAGTATAATTTCATCTTTAAAATGTTTGTCAAAAAAAAAGTGAAATACTGCATTGTCTGCCAGGCCACAATTCACAGGAAAAGCATTTAAAATTTTTCTCCATAAACAGCCTTCATATCACAGGAAATAACATCACTGGAATGTTAACTATTACAGAATTTTAAGTTTGTAACAAATGCAGTTAAAAAAGGAAATTAACACATAAAAGACTAATACAGTACAAAGATGACTAAAACAGAGCAAAAGTTTAAGAAAATGCTTCTGGAAATTTCAGTGAGACCACCTGCTACTGTTTGACACATTACACCCCAGCCCCCCTTAAAAAAAGGTCATGTCAAGTTAGAGAACAGATAACTGATTAAACTGTTATTTACAGAAGGTAATACTAAACCGACAGGGAAAGCACTGAGCCACATGGGTGCCATATCTAGCTTCTATCAACTCATTTACATTGTCCAGAAAATGGCACATTTTTCCCCTTCATTAAAAATAAAATGCAACTCTTTAAAGTGACAAAATAATACATTGCACTGTAAAAAACAAATACAGATGAATGATTCCAGAACTAAAACAAATTTTATTTAAAGTCCCCAAAACTGTAATCATAATTATTCTTAATAAGGCGGATTTTACTTGTTACACTAATTTATAGCATTATAAATATTCTTCACCCTGTACAGTTCTTTAAAATCAATACCTGGTGAGAATTTAGTATTGCACCAGAAGCTGAAATTAACATGTTCAACTTATAAAGTGCTGAAACCCTTCTAAAGTTCTGCCATACTGCAGTTTTCATCTGCATTTCATACTGTATTCATCATGTTTCACATATCTTTATTACATTAAGAGTTCACTGTGGCTACTTGATTGCAGGCTTCGAAGAAAAGGCAATTGAGGTAGAACAAATTCCTTCAGGTTCTCTGCCATCCTATGGACCACTGAGCTGTGCAAATGGCTCAGTCACAGGAAAGGGCTCCAAAGCTTTCTCTGAGTTTTTCCAGTTGTGAAAGTTTTCTTTGTACCATTCAACTAGTAGGAAGAAAATGCTGATGAGTCAAGCTGACCAGAGATAACAGGGAAATTAAAATATTCCACAGATACAAGATTAACAACATGCTAATAGTTCATTATGCAAAATTTTAACCTATAATATTAAGAAATCTAGTTTAGATTTTATAAATTCTTTATGCAAGACTTATTCTAGCATTAAAAAGTAATTAATTCTAGTAGCTGAAGCTACTGTGATTAACGGTTTTTTTAAATCAGGTAAATTCACTACTTAAGACAGCTAATTTATTTAAAATTAATGTTTTAAATTCATTCTCTTCAGCTTCTCATTAACTAAGCCATATACCCATTCTCCTCCCTTTCCATGCTCCCATCACTTCTAAATCAATTAGTGTAAAAGCTATCAGTCCTACTTGTTTTCCTTATTCCTTCTTTCCAAGGCACTTTAGGTGTCCATCCTAAGCTGTGCATTTTTTCCGAATTCATTGGATATCTCAGGTCATTGGTAGGTCTGATGAAGTATAAGATGCACAAGGAAAACAATTTGATTAGACTTTTTCATTACTTAAGAGATGCAGTAACTTCCATTGTCTTCAAACCAACATTGGGTATGCTTCAATTTTGAAAATTCCCACCAACGTGAACAGATTATAGCCCTTTCAAAAAACACGTGGCAGCTGAGTGCAGCTACAACAATGCAATTCAGTTTGTACAGTCAACTACTCAGAAATGACCAGAATAAATAAGAATTAGTTATCTTATTGGCACAAAAATGAATGCAGAATTCAAGTCACTGCCAATGCAGTTGTGCAAATTCGTGTATTTGCAACTCTTAAGACAGTCACCATGCAAACCAGTGTCTTCTAGTATCAGCATTCACTTTTTTCATTCTGAAAGCCCACAAATTTTCACACACTCCTTATCTGAAATACATAGGCTTCCAAAGCACTGTCATTACAGTGCCTCATTAGCTACACAAACTTAGTAATACCCAATACATAGAAACCCAGGCTGCAAGATTCAACACAGAAATAAATTCCCTACATTTAAGCATGGCACAAATTTTCACATCCACTATGTGGCAGTTAGTCTAATCTAGCATTCCTGCATTACTGGCACTAGCATACTGAATAGTTAAGCTGCATGCGCAGAAGAAACCAACTACTTATCACCATTATTAAAACATGCTAATATCAAGCTGAAGCAGAACTAATTTTTCCATGACAAGTAACCCCCATGACCTTTAAGTCACCCATTAAAGAATTAAATAATCATTAGCTAGGTATCTTAAGAATCTTTTATAAGACCTCAACATTCTTTGAAACATGTATTCCTATGTGATTAGTTTTCCCAAGCCCATTTATGCTTAAGCATTAGTGGACAGGGCCCAATACACAAGAAGAAATACCTCAATCTGAATTACACTGAGACCTACTGAACATTCACATCATGCAAGCCAAAGGCAATTTTTTCAAAGGCCTGCAATACACTCAGACAGGATTCTGAAGAAAAAGCCTTTTAAAACCAAGAACTAGTACATTTGAAGACACTTCAGCTGCCATGATAACAATCCAAATATGAACAGAAAGTGAGAATTCTAATAATACCTAACTGCTATTGGCAGATACGCCATTTCTAATCACTCTGGAAAGAGTAATATCTAAAGTAGAGCAGAGACTCACTGTTGCTGCAGAAAAGAAATGGAGATAAAAAGAACAGAGCCAAACCAAGCCTGAAATTAAGGACAGAACACAGAGCAAAAGCATATTTATAGAAGCTATCCATTTTCGCTGCCACCCTAACTTTGACATCTCAGAGTTTTACATCTAGTTTTGAGATACCGGTTTCAGGTTAAGATAGGAATCTAAAGTTAACTACACTCTGCAGGTGCATATTTCTGCCTGTGGAGAGTGGGTCTTACCTATAAATCACATTTAAGTCTGAACTAATCACATTAATGTCAAAATACTAAAGCTAAATGAGATGATGGGATTCATCTCACTCAAGTAATAGCAAATACAAAGTACTGAATAAACAGTCTAAACTACCTTAAGAAAAAAAATTAGCCACTATGTGCTTCCAGAGCAGACTTCAGTAGTGAGAAGTGTAAAGACAGACAGATTAGCATTACACATTCCCCTTCAATACATATTCTCCGAACTAAAGATCCAAATAATAAATAGAAATCCTGTTTTTCTATACAGTGTTCTGTACAGACCATACATGTCAAATCCACTAGCAAAAAAAAAATTACAAAAGCAAAACAGCTCTTACTCCCTCAAAAGTTTTTCCTCCTGTACAGCAAAAACAATTTCTCAAAAAAATTATTTGCCAAGAGCCCCAGACACCTTCAGGATAAATCTATACTGAAAGTGCTTTGCTATTTTCTTACCTGTCTTTGACATAATCCATCCAGTGCTCCATTTCAGATTCCGAACTGGTCTTTTTTATCTGTCAAAAAGAGAAACAAAAAAATCACCCCCGCACATGTGGCACTGTCTTAACATACATTTAAAAAAATGATTTTTTAAACAAGATTTAAGTCTGTTAAAAAAACAAGCCAGAAACAGAAGTGGTCTTTTTGACTAAACTGACTTTTCAAACTACTGAAGTTATCAAAACTACCTAGAACAATTCCAACACTTCTCCTTCACCCAAGTACTGCCTAACCATTCATAATCAAATTGTTAAGATTTTAACAGTGCCACATTTTCAGATCAAAAGTAAAGCAGCGAGTATGACAAAACCCTACCAAATGGTATTTAACCATTATGCTAGTTATGTTCCAGTCAGCATAGCTGATGCAGCAGTTGATAGCCTGTACAGTGTACAGCTGCTACAGAAAGGGTAGCACATCATTCTGCTAAAATTATCTTCTAAGACCCACCGCAAGCCTATAAGATCTTCCAAGAGCACCTAAAGGTTTATAGTAGAACTGTTCATATGTGCAATGACTGGTAAAGAAAAGCATCGGAAATGTTTACTCACTAAATGGATTAACTCCTTAGCAAGCTGGGCAATGGACATCTCAAAGTTAGTTCCAATGTTGTAAATTTCACCTGGCTTCCCCTCCTTCAGGACAGTAAGGAATGCTTCTACCACATCAGTTGCATACAGGAAATTCCTTCTTTGAAGTCCAGAACCATGAATACAGCTTAAAAGAAGGAAAAAGCAGGAAATTTTTGTTAATCCATAAGTACAAGCATTCAAGACTGTTTTAAGCAGTTTTGCTGTGAGTCACTACCTGATGGTACCTTAAGCAGCTGACATGCAAACAAACCTTTAAGGAAATCTTATTATTAAAATAAGCAATTCATAACTTTGTAAAATGGTAATTTCATAACTGGCTACACCATGCGTTTATAGCTGTAATTACAGTTTTACAGCACAAATCCACCAAACAAAAAAGCAAATTACATACCATTTTCTGTTCTGCTGCAACAAAGATATAAACTTTGGAATAACCTGAGGAATTGAACAAAAAAAAACCCACACATTACTTCTCTTTATGGAGTAACAGCTTCTAAAATAGTGTATGGGGCTTCACCAGTAAGTATCATTAAATATTTTAATAAGACCCTTTAAATAACTTTACATTTTCTTAAGTCTAATGAAAGAATGCTTTTTGATTAGACTAGATTAGCCTAGAAGCTGTTGGGTTGATTTGTTTTAAGATTAGATGCCTCTATTGTATTGTAAAGCTTATCTTTCTGGTCAACCATTACAAGCCAGTAGTTACAAACATAACATTTTTACAAAAGAAAATAGCTCTATTACCTTTCACACCCAGAAGCGTGCCAGAGTCTAACTAGGGATAGACTACTGCAAACAGTTTAGAACACAGTTTAAACACTCAGCAAGTTGCAGTAAATCTATAGCCAAAAGAGTCATTAAAATAGTTGTTTCAAGAGAAACAATACAGAATTTCAAGATAAGTAAACACAGAGCAAGGTGACAGCCGCTAGCTTGCAGCATAAAGATTTATAGTATTATGCTCAGCTAAAAGCTTAGATCCATTCATAATGTCCCAGAAACTTCAGCATAGTTAGCCCTGCTATTAAAGTTTTTAAACTGAAGCCATTAGAAAGCTATTCAAGCTCTTTTAATTTTATTAACTTATACTCCAAACATAAAAAAAGACATACTGAGTAAAACTGAAGAACCATCTAGCCTAATACTGCGTTCCTGGTGGTAACTAAAAGTGGATTACTTGAGGAAGAATATATATAAGCTGAAAGCAAGTAAATAGCGATACATCCCCGGAATGTAGTCCCAACATCACGCAACCTGTAGCCAGGCATCTCCCAAGCCACAGATCAGCAAAAAACATATTGTAAAAGCTATTATTTTTCCCTATATTACTGCAGGTGGATAAACAAATTTGCAAAGAAAACCAAACCCAACACATAAAAAGCAATCCAAATTAAAAAATACCTCACTGGAACTCCAAAATATAGCTACATTTCACACAAGCTCCGAAGAGTACGTATGATTGCCCCCATCATTCCACCAGCCTATTTCCATTCACTAGCATAGCACATCTTGGCATTGCCTACAAAGGCAGCGCCCTCTCACTAATAACCATTTTAAATAGTTACCCCACAACGTATTTTTGGACACGCAAAGAGCAAGTCGATTTGCACTACTCTTGTCCTTGTATCTGATTGCTATAGCTTTATCTTATCCATTTTCTGTACAGGTTGGAACATGTCTTTCTACACCAGATATATTGCTCTCTCACAATTTACTTTTTAAAATGTTTACCTTAGTTATTAAACATTCCTAATTACAGCACATGACATTGAGTTAACATAATTTGTAGGGGAAACCTGTCAGACACAGGCCAGTTAAATATCCTTTGAAAAATAGGACAATTGCAAAACAAAGTCATTTCAAGAAAATTCATGTTAAGTCTACTTGATGGTTTACTGACAACCAAAAAAACACGTGTTCATTGTGTTGATGGCATGTCACACTGGTGTGAAATCAAAACATATAATCACAGGTAAGCATGAATAAATATACTTGTAAGACAGTGCTTTTTTTCAAAAGCCAGTCCAATCTTACAAGAAAAAAGAAATATCATTTCAACCACAAATTATGACATACTGAAGCTCAGAGTAAAGCACAGGTTTAACTTACTTTTTCTGGATATTGGTGTGGTCCATAAACATTACTGCTCCGTGTGATAACAACTGGGAACTTAAGAACATGAAACATGCATGTGTTATGGAAGAAAATATATACCAGTAAAAGTCTGTAGGCTTCTCGCTGATCAATAAAAAAACCGACACTCCCACAATGCTTATTGAAAAAATCTGCAAGCCCTTACAAACATTAATAAATTAAGCTATCCACACTTCTGTCAAATAGGCAAAGGCCTCCAGCCTTCTCAGTCTGTTAGGAGCACCACAAGTGACAAATGTCTGTAACCTCTCAAGTCTTGCTGTGAAACCATCATAGGACATTACATACATGTATCTGGTTGACTGAAGACTGGCTTACTACTACTTATCCCAAGAAAATGTTTTAGTCATTAACATCTTACTCAAGTCAACTTGGTGCCAACAACTTCATAGAAGGACATACCAAGAACAAAAGTCTAAAGTATTCAAAATTTTAAATATTTTTGTTTAAACAAATCTGAATAATAGGAGGCGTTTCTTCATTTTTTCCACTTTCACTATGTAGTCTTAATACAATTTGAATTTTGCATATTCTACTTCTGTATAAACATACTTCCTTCAAGCTTAACATTCAAGATTTGTCATGTCCTCTTTGACCATTTTATCAAATAACATTTTCAGACATTACAGTTAACACTTTCAAAATAATTTTAAAACATTTAGCCTCTTCCCATTGTCTTGCAGTGCATCTCCACCAGCAAGTGGTAGACATACTCCAACACATCCAAACTGCAAGACTAGCAATCAGGAAAGAGGTGGCACTGTGCAGACTGGTAAGTGATTTTTCTTTTATATTCCTATATACACAGACACTCCAGTATGGGCTTCAGTTTTTGAAGTTTGCATCAACTTACTTGGTACCTTTCCCAGTAAGACTGAACAAAACACTCTGCAGCTGCTTTAGAGGAGGCATAGGGATTTGTTGGACGTTTTGGTGAGGATTCATCAAACTCCTAAAATGTAAAGAAAAATTTGTATTACTCAAATTCTTTTGCCCAAGTGAAGTTACAAAAAGCTGCAGCTGCAACTGAAATAACCCCTCAATATCCAAGCACACCAGTCTGAGAAAGTCACCCTCCCACTTACCGCAGAAGACCAATAACAAAAAAACAGTCGATTTATCAAACACAGGAAGTAACCAGAATACCAGCAGTAATATTTTTATACTTCTAGGAGAGTACCTCACAGTGGCAGCTCCTTAGATTTTTATCTTGTAAAATCATCACTATTGCCACAGGGAGGTTCAACCTTTTCAGGCTCATGTTGCCTCAGAGTCCCATTGCACCACTGCTAGCAAATGGACCTTTCAGTCCTAAATATAAAAGAGGTCCATTCTCCCTTTTCCATAAACTTTATTACTATAAGAAAAATAGAATTGCAACCCAAAGCCCTCCAAAGCAAGACTTCAACAACTCTGACCTATTCCAGAACAGGTAGCTTCATGGCTATCCTTCCACTTCTATGAATGTCTCACTTGGGGAGAGGGAAAAATAAAATAATAAAAAAAACCACAAAACAAAAACCACCACAGATACAGCAAACCAAAAGGAGGGATTCTACGCTGCCAGAGGTGCAATTTGTAACAATCACCTTAACTTACAATAAAAAAACCCCTCATTTTCTTGTCTGACTTTTGGCTCTGAAATTGGCTCAAATTTACTTTTTGACCTTCCTTCTTCCCAAAAAAACTCTACAATAACCTCTAATGTGATTCACAAAAAGCAAAAACCAGACTAAATGAAAGTGCTCTTTTCAAGGGCAAGAGGCAGAAAAAGTTCACTTGAAGTTATCTCAGCCAGCCACTGGTCTACATGCAGGAAAACAACATCCTTGGATATCATAAAAGTCTAGGTATTGAAGCTGTGTTGAAGGAACCGATAAAGACATTGTAACAATACAGAAGTGCACAGGATTTTTCTGAAATACGCTAGTATTTTCATGGACTACGGCACAAGACTCCTTTGACATTGTTTATGCCTCTTGAAAGACAAGCACACACAATTTGTCTTTTTACTGAGCTAAGTTACATTTCCTGAATTAATGTCAGGTATAAATTGGCAAAAATCAAAAAGATTTCCACAGAACAGCAAGAAACATCCACATATTTTTTCCAGTACAGGAACTGTTTCCTGTTCAAATTCTCACTACCTACAGTTCTGTTCGTACTTTAGCTAGAGTATAAAACCAGTTCCCTTCCTGCCAAGTTCAGAGTCAAGGCAGAGCAGGGGAAAAAAGTTTTACAATAAATTAATAATAAAGAACTACATACTGTGCATATTACTGAATTCTCATGAATGCCTCAAGGCAAAATTTGTATACTACATTCCTTTGGTACTATCCCTAAGGAGTATTCATGTGTCATTAGTGATCTGAGCCTCACTGTTTTAGGTAATACACATTCAATATAAAGCACGCCACATAAAAATTCTGGACAATTTTGATACTTAGCTTTCTAGAAACAACCAGTGCTTGTTTACAAGCTCCAGTAGCGTCAGTAATAGCTCAAAAGTCATACATTTACAGAGGCCAAGGAAAGTTAATTTTGCCTTCACTACAAAAAGCAAATAAAGCAATAAAAACCCTCCTGCACTTTTAAACTCACCTTATCAGTGCTACCTCCATACACTTCATCTGTACTAACATAGACAAACTTCTCCACATTGGCTTCATGCGCAGCTGCAACCAGCACATTAGTGCCGTAAACATTTACATACGTGAATTCCAGGGCATGCCAAAATGAAAGATCTACGTTAAAAAATTCAGAAAATTCTGATTAAATTTAGGCAAGACATGGCTTCCTATTGAACCATAATATTAGATGCGGCAATATAGGCTGGGACTTTATCACTAGTTCTTTGATTGTCAGATAGCAAGGTCATTATTAAATGAAGACATTTTCTACACTTAACTTGAAGACAAAATCCTTGCTGTCAACAGGAAATTGGAATCAAGAGCAAAAGCTAGTTTGCCATGGATGGTTCCATTTGAAATAGCATTATTTAACTTTAAGGGGCAGCATAACTACTTTCCCTCTCCTCTAGGAAGGGCCAAACTCAGTAAAAAAAAAAAAACATTTAAAGACAGCTGTAAGATGCAGAATATATACCCATGACTGTTAGTTAACTAACACCTGTTTTAATTCTTAGAACTGTCCCGCTGACAATTTGATATGACTTTGTGCATAATCAAATCTGTCAATTTTGAGAAGCATTTTCCTCAAGAATTCTTCAAGGATTCCTTCTCATGACTTAAGGAGTACAGTAAGAGTAACTGTGGTAATATGAAACAGGTACTTTTAGGTGTAATTCATTCTCTCTTTTTAGAATCCAGGCAAGATTCTGAAGGGAGATAAAGCCTTCAGCTTCCACAGTGTGTTATCTCCTGAAAGGCTGGAGCCAATCGAGCAGAAACTTAAGACCATGTACACTTTTTCCACTGTCTTCATGACTCCACCAGTACACTGTCAGCCATTTGTGTGTCTAGATGGAATTCAAGAATGTAATGAAAAAAGGGAGCATCACCATTTATGTGCAATAAAAATAGACAAGAATCAGATGAAGTACTTTATAATTCAGGCCTTTAACCCCTGTAAGTTAAAAAGGCCACCAGACACTGAATCGTGTAATTTGTAGAGACAAACTGTATCCTTGTTTTACACGAAGGGAAGAAACAATAAAATATCAGTATGTATTTCAAATAAATATACTCATGGAAAATAATAACAAAACATGCAACAATGCTCACCTACATGGGTTTGGGCTGCAAAATGAAGGACTATATCTATTTTCTCAGTTTCAAAGAGCTGTTTTATAAAATCAGGTTCACAAATATCTCCCTGAACAGGAAAAAAAATCATGAACAAATTATATGTAATAGAAGACAGTAAGATTTCATTTGTACCAAGCATCATATATCATTACAAAGGAAGCACAGGATACAAATAGCACTACTCACTCAGTTTTGGGCAATTTATCAATGCCATGTGTAAAATAAGACCAGATATACATTTCACACATTTTGAGCAACAGGCTCAATGAAACTTATTTCAGGATTTATATTACTATTTAACATTAGAAACAGCATCACTCCCGAAACATACACAACAGAAGTACAGTGTGTAGCCTGAATGCTGAGGTTGAAATGCCAAGTTCCCACAGCAAGAGTTACTGGAGTCTGGCTAACAGTGACACCCAGCGGCATTACCAAAGGTGAAGTGAATTTCCACCTTTGTTAAAATAAATGGGTGGGTATCTATCTTGTGATGATTTGGGGTTTTGTTGTTTGTTCTCATAATTATTTTTTTTAACTGATATATTTAGAAAAGAGCAAGGCACCAACATATAAGCCATTCTTTAGTTTGACACAGAAGCAACATAGCTTTTAAAGGCAAATGCAAGCTGAGAAACAGCTTTTGATATTTAGCTGTTGGCTCAACTTAAACAAGATAGTACCCAAGAACAGGTGTCTTGGGAAGAAAGACTTCTGTATTTTCAATAACAAGGCACTTAAGTACAAATAGTTCAAATGCATCTGTGTTTTAAGAAGTTCTCAAGCAACAATTCTGAACAACAGCCTCAAAGAAGTACTGTATGTCAGAAATGGGAAGATGATCCCATTTCTCTATTTCTCATCCTTAAGCAGAAGTGAAACGCTACTGTAAATACACTTAGGGCTTGTAGATTATTTTGAACTAAGTGGTTACAATTTTTACTTTAAAAAACTAAATTCAAACTCAATACATGTGTGCTTAGCAACAACAGAAACTCTGATAAAAATATCTTTCATACGGCTTCTTACACAAGTTTTCTAAACTTTCACTTCTCTGTTTTCCAAAACAGGCCCCTCTTCTACAACACCACTAGATCATTTACCTTTCCGGCTCTCTCCTAAGCCCCATAATAGTGTTACAGTTCCAATCACAGGGCTTGTCCATCACAGAATATTCTTCCACTGCATTTCTTCCTATCAGTGTAAACTGTCTGCCTGCATATCAGCTGCATGTTAAGCTATGATCAATCTTCCTTAAAAAAAAAAAAATCAAATAAACCCCAAAAAGTTTGAATTACACTGGTGTACATTTTGCCAGAACACATTCCTACTCTAGTTCAGAAGCAGTATAGCTACATCATTCCTTTTTACTATTCCCCTACTTCATATGGGTGTCTGACTTTTTACAGGATGACTTCTCCATGCTATCCCCAGCAATTAAATATTAATATATATCCAGGTAACAAAGCTTTTCTACAGTATTCATACATTTCATATCACATACTGGAAACCATCAAAAACATTAGGAAAATAACCCAAACCCCAGTTTGGGCACGCTGAACTGTGTACACTTGCTTAGTACACATTCCCTTTCCCCTCACACAACTTTTATCCCAATAGCTCAGAGATAATTACTTACTGAAATAAAGAGGTAGGTTCACAAAAATATAAATAGCCATGGGGGTCACCAAACGGGTGAGGACAAGTTAAACTCCCAACCCCACTTGAATCTAAGAGATATGTTTGACTTACATCTACTATCTCTGACAAAGTTGCTATTTCAGCAAATTAAACTATATGCATTTCTCTGATGTCCTGCAAGCTCAGGCAGCTCAGCTAGACAGAGAGATCAGCATCAGTACTGAACTTCATAGAGGGGAAGGACCTCAGCATACAAACCCAGCAGTCAGAATGTTTATCTGAACAATAAATCAAAATCCATCTCCTGTCTGAAAGTAAAACTGTAGAAACGGTAAACTAATTTAATTGGCAAAATTGAAAAAAAAAAAGGTATACCTTGAATATACCCATGAGATCCTGTTCCAAAACAACTATGAACTACACAGGATCAACAGCAGTAAAACCAAAAATGTAGCCTGTGTCTAGGATCAACAGAAGAAGAAAGTGGTGCAAAATCTATGACAGCATCAGAGAAGCACAGAAGAGCTGAAACTGAGTCCATGCCACCTATCAAAAGCGAAAGAACCATCCCTAAAACCATTCATCTCCATAATCAGGCTTTTACTAATTCTGTATCTTTATTATACAGCAGAATACATCAGCTTTCAAAAGACTACTTCATGTAAGAAACAGAACATACCACATATTGTCACAGATTTCTGTGGGTGAATTATGAAGTTATTAATAAAGGTAAACAGATTAAGTAAACGCTGTTATGTCCATCTGATTGTCACGTACATTGGCATATTACATACCCTGACTCATTCTTGACAATAATTTAGCAGAAGTAATTACAACTTCACCATAAATTAAAGCAGTGACTTCTAGTTTGGGGAGCTCTGCAGACTACATTACCTTGATATGAAGGCATAAAATTCAAGTTAAAAGTCAAGTTTCCTAGAAAAGAAGGCTTTATCACCTGGATAAACTTGTAGTTTTCCTTCTCAGAGACAGTTTCAAGATTCTTCAGGCTTGCACAGTAGTCGAGCTGAAGAGAGATACCCACACGATATCATTATGTGGCCTTCATGAAAGTAAATAAGCTAACTCTGATCTGACCTAATTACTAGAAAGTTTGAACATAGTAGACTTATTTCAAAAGAAAAGCTATTTTGCAAGCAGACACGTTAAAGCTTTAAAAACGCAAAACTCTGAAAGATATCCTAACTGTAAAAATTCAACAAGTTTATAATCTGAAGGCTTCTTTTTTTTTTTTGTGTTGGGCACATGAACAGCACCTTAACAATAACCCATATAAATTTCAACAAGGTATAGATTGCATTAAAAATTATTTAAGACAGTATTCCATATCAAGAAAGAAAACAAGCTATTACCTTATCTAGATTTATGATCAGATAGTTCGGATAGTTTTTCACAAGAGAGACAACTACATGTGAAGCACTGCAGGATAGAAAAAAAACCATATTTTACAATTATGTAGTATTAAGGTAACAAATAGATGACAAAATACAAGTAAGTTTAGGAATATCAAAAGGCTTTGGGAGAAGAGGGGACTGTACTCCAGACAAAAGAGGAATTCACAGATTATTTTAAGATACAACATTATTCTGTTGATAACACCCATAACTGTACAGTTAGAACTCGAAGTCTGTTAAAACCTCATGCTATAACAAAAGAAAGCAGCACTTCTCACAGCCACCTAACAAAAATAAACCCAGAACCAAATTGTTATATGCTACATTCAATTGCCATTCTAAAATATTTTTACACTCTTTTAATTTTATACATTAGATATTAAGGAGAACTAAACAGCCAACTCTTCTAACACACAATAACTTACTCTCAACGCTCAACCTTGACAGTCCCACTGGGTGAGAGGCAGCTCAGCCCGAGGATACAGGTTTATCAGGGCTTATTCACATCTCCAGCCCCCCAAGATGAGGGGTGACATAAAAATCTCTGTCCTCCCGCAGCTTCAGACACCGAGCACGCTGCCGGGCTCCAGCCTGGGACGGACCTGAACCTCCTCTGCCTCGAGCAGAGCCCACAGCGCTAGGGAGTGGATACGAGAAGCAGCAGCTGGCTCAAAGCGCTGCCACCCGCCCCTAGGCACACCCCGCTTGAGGCTGGGCGCCGACTCCCACCACCAGCGCTGGGACCCCCCCCCCCCCGCCGCCGAGCACCTTCTGGCCGGCCGCGGCGCAAGACAGGTGGGCAGCGGCGCCGCTCGCCCCCGGCGCCCACCACCACCTCAGAGCCTGCAGTCCTGGGAGAGACGCGGGCCGCCTGCCAGACGAGCCCGGCTCTGCAGAAACGGCTGCACCCACCGCAACCTGCGCCTGAGTGAACGCGGTCCGAGCCAGCGGCTCCACGGAACGGCCCGGGGGAAGCAGCACTACGGGACCCCGCCGCCGCGGCCTGCTCCCCCCGCCCGCGCCCCCGGAGAGGAGGCCGGCGGCCCCCACCCGGCCCAGCGGGGAGGCGAGGCCGCACTCAGGGCACCGCAGCCGCCACTCACATGAACCCCGCGCCGCCCGTCACGAGCAGCCGCTTCTCGAAGACCGGCGGCTCCGCGGTTACCAGCTGCCCCGACATGGCCCGCGCTTTACGGCGGCTGCCCGCACGGGCCTGCCGCCTCGCGCCACCCGCAACATGGGGCCGAAGCCGCAGCGCTCCCGGGGGCTTCATGGGCAGAGCTGCGACGGCGACAGCCCGCGCGGAAAGACACTTTCCCGTCGCGCCGTGTGCCCGAACACCGCGGCTCATCGCCTCCGAAAGCGGCGGAGCGGGCAAGAGACCAAGACTTTATCCGACCGCCTCTGACCGCGACCTCGCTTTTTACGACGCTGCGTCGCAACTTACGACCGAACCCAGCAACGGACACGTTGTGGCGGGGAAGGGGCCGGCTGCCCTGTCCCCGCCCAGCAGCGTGGGCGCGCTCTTTCGCGGGCGGCTCCCATTGGGTCTCTTCCCGCTTCTGCCCGCCCGCTCGCCTGTCCCGCTCCCGCTCGACGCCCGGAGGCGAGGGGGGGGAGGTGGTCACGTGACACGGCGGCGCGAGCTGGCCGGGGGGGGGCGGGGCGGCGACCGCCGGCGGCGGGGCCCGAGGATGAGGTGGCGGCTGTTGTGGCTCCTGTGCGCCGCCGGCTGGTGGGGCGCCGGGGGCAAGACGCTGCGGGGCGGCTTCGCCAGCGCCGCCGCCCGGCTGGAGCCGTGGCGGCCCGTGGCGCGGTTCCAGTTCTACGGTGAGTGCCCGAGGGAGGGGAAAACGGTAGGGGGCAGCGAGAGGCTGGGCCCCCCGCGGCCCGGCCGCCCTCCTGAAGCGGGGCCGGAGGGGGGTCAGGGGTCGGGGGGCGCCGTTAGGGCGGCGGCCTGAGGGGGCGGGGGGCGGGAGCGGCGCAGGGGGCAGCGGGGCAGCGCGGCAGCGCTCCCTCCACCGGGCCCTGCCGCAGCCCTGGCCCGCTCTGCGGGCGGCGAGGAGCCGGCGCAGCGCCGGAGGGGTGATGGTGATGGGGCTCTCGGCCAGAAGCGGGACCCCGCCGGGCCGAGGCAGGGCTCGCCCGGGCAATGGGGAGAGGAGTTGGTGGCAGCCCGTCGTGCTGCCTGGACAGCGTCCCTGTTGGTCAGGGAACGAAGAAGCCCCGCCGTGCGTGCCCGGCGTGGCGCCTCCCGCCGTGTCCCGCAGCCTGACGTGGCGGGAGGGCAGGGACGTTTTAACTTTCACACGCATTTCTCCTTCCCTCCTGGAACTGCACCAAGTGAGAGCAATGCTTGACATTGCACGTGTCTCTTTCACAATCGCTGGGTGTTTTTAAGTGTCACTGTGCATCACAGTGTAAATTCTCACTTTATTATTCCCAATGGCTTTTCTTTCTTGTGATATTAACTCCTTGTTTGTAATAGTTCCTGACTGTTAGTTAAGAGGCCTAGCAGTGGGCTAGAGTGGCCACTGCAGAAATACAGGCTGGAAATTACTCTGCTTGCTACGTAACTTTTTAGTTGCAGAAAGACACCTGTGCAAGCATGGTGAGTGCCATATACAGCGAGGCTGTGGTGGTCAGCATGCTTTTCCTGTGTGCTCAGCGTTTTGGTAGCTTAGACTATTGTCTTCCACAGCTTCATGGCAGAAGAGTTTTGCAGAATGCTTCAAAAGGCAACCATGAAGATAATGCTTACACAGGCTTCCTCTCAGACTGGAGGAGTAGTGTGAGAGGAAAACAAAAATGTTCACAAGGGAAAAAAAAATCTAATGGGATGAAGGAAAAATGTGACATGAGCCAAGAAGCCTTGGAATGTGACCTTCCAGCACTGAATGAGAGATGGTAGATAGGGTGGGGATAGCTTGTGGAGGGACTTGAAAGCAGTTAATTATTGCTGTCCTAAAAGATAATTGTAGTAGCACTCTAAAATAGACCTAAAGAAAAAAAATGCAGTTTAAGTCTTTGAAAAGAATGTTAAGATCCAAGATGAGTGGTTTAGGTGTTCAGATATAATTTATTCTACAAGTTGGTGTTGCATATTTCCTTAGAAATATTCCTTTTTCTACATGAATATCCACAGCTATACATACTTGGGTCTTAGTGAAGCCATATGGGCTTTTTTCAGAACCAGCTGTTAATTTTTAAAAATCTTGGATTAGCAGCTTAGGTAAACTGTAGTCCATGTAACATTTTACAGATCCCAGGAGATCACCTTTTTTGAGGTTTTATTTCAGGACTGCTGTCTTGCCGCTGGCTCTGAACAGGCAAACCTTACTGACAAAGCCTTATTTGAAGCTGGTAGTAGTCTATAGACCAACATCCAGCTGATGCCTAGGTTAGGTCGGAAACAAGTTTGCTCTGACAGTTTAAAAAACATACAAAGCTTGCTTAAATTTGAATGAGTTCGTTCTCTTGCAGTACTGATAGGTTTTAATGGAGAAGAAAAATCAATCTATTAATTTAGGATACTGTTACATTAAAGAAGTGTATGACAATATATAATGAAAGAATTTGTCAAAGTAAATTGGAGGATTGTAGAATTACCCAGACAAGATAGATTGTGTCAAATGAGCTAGTTCTAAAATGGCTAAAATGTTTCTGTATGTCAAGATGCAGCCTAAAGGTAGACTAACACATTGTAGAACACCTTTGAAGTTTGATTTTCTTTGTACCAAGGTGACATCTGTCATCTATAATTAAGTATTTTAGCTCAAATCAGTCCATAACATGGAGATCCATTTACATAAGTTGTTCTGATACTAGACTTGAGAGCTACCCTGTGATGCTCAGAATCATGTTACGAAGGTCATAAAATACTAGACTTTGAACTAGTTATTGAGACTGATTGAGGTACTGTCTTTCCTTGAACTTGAGAAAATAAAATTTGGGGTGGGGGGAAGGAGGAAAAAAAATGTTATCTGGAAGTCTGTTTAAAAATAAAAAAATGTTAATGACATTTGGGTTATGGTAAGTGTCATCAGAGAGAATCATGCATGTGGTGTTGTGTTAATGAGATGTATAGAAATTGTTTCCGAAAGAGTGTAAAGACTTACGGGAAGAAGTGGTAAAAGTTGAAGGAATAAAGTGAAGCTTTAGTGCTGCTACTTACAAAAAAATCTATGCCATGCTAGCTGATTGTTTGTAACTGACATCAAGGCAGAATAGTTGATTTTATCTTTTGAATATCAAGGTGACCATGCTGTTCTGTGTGTCAGAGTCAAGAATGTAGCAGTAGCTGTGACAAAAGCAGCTAGACTTCACCTGTTTCAGGCACAGGAATGGCAGAAGCTGCAGAACAGTGTCCAAGATCACAGCTGTACAGAGAAGTTCTCTAAAGCTCAGCTGACAAGTGAGTTGCTACTTTTTCCCCTTACAAATTAAGTTATTTGTGTGTTTAGATTATTTGTTTCAGTCAGTTTGGACTTTGCACCAACTTAAGTAAAAGCAGGACTTTGGCCTTCTGTAATTAAAAATTATTACAAGGAGATACAATTGCTTTGTTTGCATCACTTCAGAAGACTTTGCTTGCAAATTACGATTTAGTATGCTGCTGGAAAATTAACAATGCTTGACAGATAATTACTTCAATGCAAGCAGCCAAACTTTATGACCAGTTCTAGTCTCATGCTCTCACTGGTACACAACTCGGAAAGGGTACACTTTTGGCTACCCATTCAGTACAGAGATTTTCTTTAATTCTGTTTTGGAGTAAAAGTCTCTGGTTTTTTAATCTCAGACTTTTCCATACAAAAGATTGAGTATTTGAAAGAATTTACAAAGAATACCATTGTCATATGAAACTGAAAACCTTGAGAATATAAATCTTTGGGACAGTCAAATGTACCTTTGAATTGTGACTCTTATTGCAGTGGAATGAAAAAAATTAGAGGCAAATTGATGGAGCCTGCTGCAGTTACCTCTAAATTTCTGAAGTGAGTGCTTGTAAGGTTGGGAGTGTGTAGCCCAAAATACACAGCAAAAGAGTAAATTTGTACCTGCAAAGCTTTTCTGTCACAACCTTATGATTACTAGTTTTTCTTTTTTTTTTTTTCTGTCTGTAAGGCAATCTGCAAAAATTAATCTGCATTTTGCTGCTTTACTTCATAACTTGCTTGTGTTATCATTAAATGTGCTTTCACCCTTTAATTTAGTGATTTAATAATTTGGTATTCATCACTGAGTCTCACATTCAGATGTTTTTAATATTTAAGTTGAGAATGATACTAGTACAGAATATGTAGGTTATGAAGGAACATTTTTAATTTGTCAGGAGGCTCGTGTTTTCCAATTCCATGGAAATGGCATTTTTCGAAGATGAGAAAACAAAAATAAAATTATATTTTTATGATAGCACAGCCCTGTCACACTTCGATGTACAAAACATGTTAGAAAATATTTAATACAGTATCAGAGATGAGCTGATCAGGATAAAGCTTGAGTATCCATTTAAATGTAAAAGAATAGTAAAACACTGAAGCATTCAGTTGTATAACTGGAAAACAGACAGACTGAAATAATGATTTTTGCACCATTTATTGATCGTAATACTACAAAACCTACTTAAAGCATAAACTTTCCTTTAAGAAATTACATTATTAGAAACTTCTTTCAAATATATCTTAAGTGAATATAGCTTCTTTTTTTAAATACATTGCCCTTGTGCGGCCAGAATCCCTAGAGTAACAAATAGATCTCCTGGAATATTGTCACAATGAAACCTTACCCAGATGTCACTTCTAAGGATGTAGTTCCCTTAACACTTGATCTGAGGCGAACATGAAGTGCTGCTGAAATGACTAGCAGTTGGTCCGTCACTCCTGTCTGTCCCAGCAGTGTACTCGCTGTTTTCTACTGTGTTTAGGAATCACATGGCCACAGGGTGAGTTGGATCTGTTTGCTGATCTTTGGCATAATCAATTACATTTTTATTCTATCTTACATCATTTCCTGTGAGTTAGCTTGCAGATTTGATGGAAAACTGATTAAATAGGCTCTGTGTGATCCTTAGTCTTCATACAAATAACACTGTGTCAGAACTCAGCTGAGAGTCAGGCTACAGTTTGCCTTTTATTTGGATTAGGCATCATATGAAATCCTAAATCTGTGGTTAAGGGAGCTGTTTTACTTTGTATATTTGATTGATAAGGTTCATAGCTCCAGAGTGGAATGCATACTTGCTATTACCTACACAAGACAAACTGCCAGTGTTGGAACACTGGGGGGGTTTTGTGGTTCATTTGTTGTACACATTTGTACTTCATGACAGTTGCTGCAAAGAAACCCTGTACGTTTCTTCCTGGATCCTAATGCTGATCAGTTCATGCCTTCAGAGAACAGAAAATAGCTTCCTAAAGTTGAAACAAGTTTATTTAAATTACATACATGTTTTTCACATGTAGGATTCAAATCAGAAATTAGTTCTAAATTTTGTGTACAAAATCTTTAGGGATAATGAGTATATTAAGGGTTGGTATGTACGTTTGCTTGCAGTTTTTCATTTAGAAAGGGCTTTGCATAAAAACCAGAAATAGCTTCTTTTGTAGATTTTTTTAATGAAAGTTTTCTTTCCTCATCCTCAGCCATTGTCATCTTAAACTATTAAGGTGAATTAATATACAGTCCAGTAATTATATTGTTATTTCTTCTGCAGAGATGGCTTTCATTTATGCTTGAGCTGGTTAGCACTCGAGTTCAGTAATCAATGTAACAGTACTTAAGATTCTTGCAGTTTCACCCAAACATACAGAGCCACAGATTTCATTTGCAACATATGTTTATTTTTGAGAGATTGTGCTTGGTTAAGAGTTGCTTTTAGGAAAAATAGTAGTAAGATCAATGAGCAGGTAAAATGTTAGTCTTTTTCATAGTTGGTTTTAAATGTAATCTGATTTGAAATATGTAATTTTATTAGATGATGGTTTCAACCCTTAGCTGTCAATTGAAATTCAGCCTGTTACAGTTTGGGGAAGATGCTGTAAAATCGGCTAAGGCGCACCTTTAAAGCGTGCACACTTGCTTAACGAGTTCACATGTGGCTGTTCCTGTTTGGTGCTCTAAATATCTTTGAAAACAAAGTAGAATAAATTTCACAAAGGTATTTTTCATACTGCAGAAGTATCTGCTAGCTAATACAGAATAGCTAGTTCTATCAGTACTGTACTAGAGGACAGAAATGTGCTAAGCATAGGAGACAGTTTGCAGTTACTGGTTTCTGGCAGAAAGGAGCCGTCCAAGTGAACCCAAAAGCCAAGAGGTGGAATATGGTACATAACCTCACCAACCCTTGCCTGCACCTATTTGAAACAAAAGATGAAGTTGGAAATCTGGTCTCCGGTGCTAGGGCTGGTTTTGAAAACACAGACTGTTTTGTCCTCTGTGTAGTTTATAACCTGTGTATGATGTTGTGGATTTAAATTTCATCTTCATTCAAAGATACGTTTTCTAAAAACAAACTCGTTGAATATTTACTTCTGTTTTTGTTTGTTTGTTTTCTTCCAAAGTGAATGTGAACCACACAGAGCAAAATCTGACAGTGTCCCAGATTCCTTATCCGGAAACATGGTATGTGTTTTATGTAGACAAGTTTACCTGCGAGGAGAATTATTCTGAATCCGAGGATATTCAGTTTGAAATGGTCTTACTAAACCCAGATGCAGAAGGGAATCCATTAGATCACTTTAGCGCAGGGGAATCTGGTAAGATTTTTTTTCTTAAAATTAGATTTGTAAGTTAAGGATCTGATCACCCAAACAAATCAGTACTTAATATGCTTGGGAAAGTATGGGAAATGGCTAGCAGAGTCTCTTAACATTTCGTATTCTGCTTTCTCATGGAGAGTAAGCTTTAATTCATTTTCTGGCGTTACAGATAAATCCTTCCCTTTCTCTAGACTGACTTTCCAAAACTTGCCTGACTGGAAGTTTAGGTGCACAAGGGAAGTTAATGTTAACATCTTTGCTAATAGGCATTTTTCCTATGTTGAAATGGTAAGCCTCCACTGGAATGTGAATTTACTTACTGATTTGAATTAATTGATTAAATTCCTTAGCTGTGTAAAATTTTATTCTGTGCGGCATGAGTACCTGCACACTAAAATATTTTGCCAGTACAATTTTAGTGTGATGCTTAGGCCTTTCTAAGCATCTTAGTCACAGGCCGCAGATAGGTATTTGTGGTAGTCCTGATTTGATTTGATTTAAGAAATGCAATTTGAAGTCTTTAGTCGTGCAAAGAAAAACTTCTAGAAGTGATTCAAGACAGTATGCCTAAAGAAATGCCTACATAAAATTGTATGCTTTGGAAATTGAAACCAACCTAATTTATGCTTCATTGCAGTGCTTAGCTTCACTGCTCTGGGAGGCTTCATCACCATGTCTCCAACTTAGGTCTGTTGTAAGGGGTGAGCCCCATAGGCTTAGTCTGGCTTCATATTCATTAGACCTACGTACCCAGCACTGTGCTCAGAATCATATGCTCTACTTGGTCTCAAGGGTAAATAGAGGGCAGCTGCCTTTTTGAAGGGAAGAAAATGCCCACTGAAACATTAAGCAGAGTCTATAAGCAAGTAGCACCGTTAATCATCTGTTTTTCAAGGCTTATAAATTGACTTACCTGTCAACTTCTTAATGATGCTTCTTAATCTACAAACTTAGTTGGCAGTTTTTATTTGGTGAAATTTGTATCTAGAAGTGAATTCTAGGTTACTTATTCTCAAAAACGAGTAGTAGCATTCTTTTGCTAAATAGACATTGTATAGCCCTTAGAAGTGCAGTACAGACTTCCTAGAGTGGGATCTCAGCTCTGTATTAATTTTGTAGGAAGACTTTAAGCACTTGGAAGCAGAACTCTGAACAGCTTGCACGCTGAGTAGGGAGGCATGTAAATGTGTTGGGTGCACATATTTTGACCAAACAAGTAGGAAACCTGGTGAGCTGTACATGCTATGTCTTCCACGGTTGCAGAAGAACACCTCTGTATATTCAGAATTAAAACCTGCGTTGCTGCCACAGATCCTGAAGTTACATGCCTGTGTCTACTTTAACAAAACTGAGGAGGATTAAATATCTCTGTCCCTTGTTTTTTAAGGCATCTTTGGGGAATAATGTTTGTCATTTTCCCATAGACGTGTGTAGCTTAGAACATTAGGGTATCAGAGCTTCATTTCTTGGTTCTTTCATTCATGTGACTAAAAACTGCATAGTTAACAGATGGTTCTAGTTAGGTCATCCTTCACTTTAGTTACTAAAGCCTGACACAGGAGATCTCAAAATTTAATGGACTATAAGGAAAGTATAGGAAAGAACTTGGGACTGTAACTCTGTGATTAAGATGTTTGCCCTGAGAGAGGAGGCCAGCTTTCTGATCACTGGCAAGTAATCTTTTATCATTTTATATGGTAGGGCTTTCTTACGTAAGACATGTTACCAGTGGAATCTAGGATTTCTAAGGGCAGCTGATCAAGTAGACAGCATTTTGAAGTTCTTTGAAGTTAGGTATTTCAGATTAAGTTGCATATGTTTTATTTTCTCTGTCGACTCTAGGTTACTTGAAATTCAGGAAACTTACAAGACAGGTTGAAAATTACCCTTCTGATTATTTTTTTTTATATATATATAGTTGTATTTCAGGGCAACTTTTGGTCTCAAAGCAATCATCCATAATCTGTCATCGATTGGAAAGAGCTTTCTGCCCTAAATGTTTAGTATTTAGTAAAAGCTGGTTGGTTTTCCTCAAGAGTTTTCCATGTCTACTCACTCATTATGGTGAGAAATAACTTCTCTACAGAATCCTTGCCAACTTCAGGGGTCTTTGAAGCAGAAAGATAAAAGTGTGAAAGAATAAGAGATTTCATCTAAAATGCATGTATTTGTCGTTCATAAATCATGCTTTTGTGTAGGTATACAAGAGAAGCAGAGTGGCCCTGAATTTTTTGTTTTAAGCATCTTTATTACTTTATGCTCTGTCTCTCCCTTTTCACTGTATGCATATCCAAAATCATTAATTTCAGCCATGGGATTTGTAGTACTAGCAACTATTCAGGACTCAACCCCTCCAGTTCCAATGTTTTTCAACTCTAGGTACTGAAATATGTACAGTTGCTCTGTTTCTAATCTCTGGGTGAAGCTGGTTGGAGGTTTTTAGCAGAGTTACTTTGCTGCTGGAGGAAGAACATTGTTCAGAATCTGGTTCTGTATGCGTCACTTGGTTTCAAGGAGGCTTGGAGAAGGAAAACTTAAGTTTTCTGTGGGAAATTTGTTTACCCGTTTTTGCTTACAGTTCGCTGGCTTTGATCCTTTTGGAGCTCATGTGATGGGTTCCAAAGCTTACACACAGTAGAAAAGATTTCCAGAATTCAGGTCTTCAGGGAAGCATTTTACCAGACTACTGCCAGACTGAAAGTTAGATGACTTCTGTTTTGTAAATAGTATCAAAAACTTTGGGCGTTTTTTCAGATTGGTGCAAAAAAGCCCATGCCATGAACTTACTATTGTTCTCTGTGCTGGTTTTCTTTTCCCTTTTTCTTTGTCTGGAAGTTTTGGGTCTTGGTCAGCGGTGCTTCTTCGACGAGGTACTTTATGTGGAGGAAGGGTGACACCCAGTGGTTAAAGAGGTTCAACAGAAGCTTGTTCTGGGTTTCTCTCATCTCAGATTGTCCCTTTAAAAATTGAAGCAAGCTAAAAATGAGTCCTTTGATAAATATGTTTCTGACTGATCAAATAGGCTACAATCATTTTCTGTTTATCAAGAAACTGTATGCCACTTTATACTATTTCAGTAATTGCTACAAACCTGTTTGTGTTTGAACAGAATTTCTCCTACACTCAGAACAGGTGTTGAATAAAGAATACTTTGTCAGATCGAATAATAATCAGTGCTCTGAAAAATTTCACTGACTTTCTTGGATAAAAAAGTCTAGGATTTACTCATTTTATCTGTACTACCACTTTGGGGTGACAGTTACTAAGTATTTCCCAGTGATTATATAAAAAACATATTTTGTTTTAGTTACTTACTGCTAATAGCAACATTTCTTTATAAAAACTAAGTTGTGGTTTTTTTTCCACAGGATTACATGAATTCTTTTTCCTGCTTGTCCTAGCATACTTCATAACTGCTTGCATATATGCCCAGTCCCTATGGCAAACAATTAAGAAGCGCGGACCTATGCATACTGTACTAAAGGTGTTGACAGTTGCATTATTGTTGCAGGCTGGTTCAGCTTTTGCCAACTACCTGCATTTCTCAAGGTATCTTTGCTTATTTTTTCTCTCAGTCTTAAAACTTGAAGACCATTGCGTTGTAAAGATCAGTACGTGATCTTTCCTGTGGTGATTGTGACTAATAACTTTTTAGAACTACATCATTGCCTAAATATACTTTTAAGAGAAAACACGCATCTAAAACTCAACTCGCTTAAAAAATACCACCTTTTTATTCTTTTATCAGTTACTCTAAAGATGGAATAGGAGCACCTTTTATGGGAAGTGTGGCAGAATGTGAGTATCCTTGTCTGTTTACTACATGTTCCTATGTGTTAATCTGTATAATAGATTAGCAAATGCTGTTGTTGGACTGTATTATGATCTTGGACCATATCACCAGATTTTTAATATCAAATACTTGAAGTTGCTTTTCTGAAAAACAGGTTTTTTTCTGGATCTTTGTAACTACTATTTAAAGTTACAGATTTTAATCTTGTTTATGATTTTTTTAAGGATTTTCTTGTCTGAAGTTTTCTTCCTACAGATGCTTAAATATGTGCCTAACACATGAGTAAATTTTTCAGTACATTGAAGGGTTTTACAGAGTGCATGATCTAGAGTAACAAAACTTTTTAGGAAAATTAATTGCATTTTATGGCGTGTCTCATTTCACCAGCAAATTTAACATTGATTATAAAGAAAAAGTAAGTAGTTCACAGCACAAGTGATATGGTTACAGTGATGCAAAAAACACTTACGTAAAGCATCGATGTTAAAAAAGCATTTTTATCCACTCTGTATAGATATTCCGAGTTCTCATGAGAAATAAAATCCTATAATACCCCTTCCCAAAATGCACTCATTTACTCATGCTGGATTCTTCAGGGTTAAACATTGTTGTTGGGGTTTTCTTACTGTAGTTTGTGTTTCAAGCATTGTGGGGTTCTCTCTAAGCAAAGATACTGGCTTTTGATTGGCTTGATGTACCCCAAAAAGTAGTACTGTGGTAGTGAGATAGTTTTGAGAGAGCCTATACAGAAAAATATTTCCCTTCCTAGAATTCATTTAGAAGCTTGCAGTTGGAATTAACAGCCTCTTGATGGCACTTGGCACCACAGTAATTGGCTCTTTCTTGTTTTAACCATTTGAGTTAGCAGCTCCTTGCAGCCTCTCCAGCAACTTATTATTAAACTTTCCCTCTCATCATAACTCCTCCCCACTGAGAAACCCAGTATTAACTTCTCAGCTGGAACTTCGGAGAGAGTAGCTGCATGTTAGATTTTCTGTGTATGTATTGAAGAGCCCACTTTTATGTGATTAAAGCAAAGGTTATTAAGAATAAGTAGTATTTTTGAATCAGCTAAGTTTTCCTTTCCTACAGTTTTTAAGATTCGTGGTTCCCAAAACAGTAAAAGAGCAGAAGTAATAGAAATGTGGAAAGCTTCAGGGTGAATTACAGTTCTGAAGAATGGCTGAGAGCAACTAGTATAGTTTGAAGATGGAAGGTGCTGCCATTTTTCCTGTATCAGAACAGAAATCTGAGTTAAAAGTAAATTGCAAAATTTCTGTTGACTGCAGTGGGACCAGAATTTCTTTCTAGAAATCTGTTCAGATACTATCCCAAGCAATTATTCTTTTCCTACCATCATTTACTCTTTACCATGTGTTAAATGCCCTCAATCTAATTTGTCGCTTAAGTTAATCACATAAATAACACAGATAATGCTGGCACTCAAAAGCATCACAAATAGTGATCTTTTAACTTTTGGTAAGATCAAAATCTGAAAAGTCAAATAATATTACGTTGACCCTGGGTATCATGGGATTATTGTAATTTTAGAAATTTCTCTCAAAGTCCTTATTTGCTGGCAAGATGTAAGAGATGTCAAAGATTGAAGCTGGTACTGAATTTTTGGTTTATACCAGTCTGAGAATCCCCTTGAATTGTTCCCACAGTGAAGCAGAGCATTGTAAAATAATTTCAAGATCATTTTGCCCAAAATCAGTGCCAGTTCATTTTGTTAAAAAATAAGCAAGTGTGTATTTACTAAAGCACTTGACATTTCTTGAACAGCAAAGGTGTCTGAATAAATTAAGAAGCATTTAAGCATACAAACTGTGAGAATACCAAATATATCCCAGAAATAACATGTTGGCATTTAAGTATATAAACTGTGAGAATACCATATATATCCCAGCAATAACATGTTGAAGTCTGGTTTATATCCATATTTTGCTAGTACTGATGAGTTTTAGGGAAATACTATAGCTGACCTTCGTTTGGCACACTTCCCTTCTGTGCATATTAATCTCTACAATGGCAACATTTTCTGTGCCAATATTTTTAGTAGATGTGGAAGTACATTTAACTTTTATAATAAAGTCCATTTACATAAAAACAGAAATTTGCTTTTGTGATACAAAAATATTTTTCTTGTACCTGATGGCATAAGTGAAAATTACAAATAAGGGACAAATTTAATTGAACCAAAATACTAATCAAGTGAAAAAGAAAGCATTGTTGTGTGTAGCACCCAGTCTCTAGTTTCTGAACCAAATTTGCAATTTACATATATAAGAATCAGTTTTTCTTGTACGTCTCTGCAATGCCAGTACAATGAGCCAGTTTACTCTCAAATCTGAACACCAACTTAAAAATGGTTTGATAAGTTTCATTCAAAACTTACCATGTCTAAAGCTAACAATCGCCCAAAAAGAAATCTTCAGTTCTTTCTACTGTCAGTAGTGCTTCAGTGAGGCTAACAAGGAAAGACTTTAATATATTCTAGCTTGAAGTTTTCTTTATTCAGATACAGCTTCAGACGCAGGTTTGGGACACTGATTAAGAATGTAACTTTATGGAGTATGTGTTAATTGTTCCCACACAGAAATAAAAACGGACATAGCAAAATAAGGCAAAGGTAGTTTGCATTTAATAAAATTAAATACAGGCAAGTTGTTGTTCCAAATTAAGTTTGTGTTAGGGTTATTCATTATATTTTCCTCTTTAAGTATCTCAGAGTGGAATTTGTCCTAAATATTTGCCCTTTCTGTTGCGAGACAAAGTGCAGTTAATTTAAAGTACAATGCAACTATCTGATTCTTGAAGGGAAGTTTTTCAGAGCAAAGAAAGGAGTTCATTTCATAAGATTTCATATTTGCAGTGTGATTAACATACATATGATTTTAGTTCTTTAGCATTTGTAAGTCTATTTATGCAGATGGACTCCTGATCCCAGATGTTTTTGACACAAGAGTGGGATTTGGAAGGATGTGGTGCTGTGCCCGTGTTGTTGCAGAACTGCAGCATAATTAGAGGAAAGCTGATAGTGATCTCTTTGGTCACTGGAAACTACTCAAAATCTCCATGTTTTGTGGCAAAGCAACCTCAGCTAGTCAAACTGTGATCAAAATTATGACTGAAGATGACAGAGGCATAAATGTTCGTCCTTCATTTGGGGGTATATAGAACATTTCTCTTTGCTTTAGAAAAAACTTTTTTTTTGTTGTGATGTCGCGACGGAGGGAAGACACAGTCACTCAATATGAGTGATCAGCAGACTTCGTTTATTGTACCTTACAGTCACCTTTTATGCCTTGTTATAATTAGCTCATACATATTACAAAAGTTAAGCTCATTATTGGTTAGTTGCCTAAATACCAAGCCCGCCCCTTGTTTCTCTTCTGTAGTTTTCTGTTCCCACCTGCAACATTCTTTTCCCACCAAAATCTTCCTGTTATTGTGTAACAAGGACAGCCAAAGACAGTGTATTTTGCTTTACTTCAGATAGGCTGAGAGCGATGTGCATTTTTGTTCAGCCAGCTGGACTATGTCTATGTGACCCTTTTCAGCTAGCCAGTTATCCACGTTGTGACTATTTTTTTTGTTTTCAACAGTGTGTGATATCGTCTCACAGATACAAATGCTGTATTTATTGTTGAGCCTGTGTATGGGTTGGACAATAGGCAGAATGAAGAAATCTCATGGCAGACCGCTTCAGTGGGATTCCACACCAACATCTACTGGCATTGCTGTAGTAGTTGTTGTTACACAGGTTTGTATTTTATATTCATTCTTATACTGAAATATACAGCTGCTATTAAGTATGACAGAGCCATGAACCAACTAATTTCAATAATTTATGAGGGAGGGAGTATCAAGACTGGAAAAAAACCCACAGCATAATGTGCACCCAGTATGTCTAATAGGTAACAACACCTTCTCTTTGCTTTAACAATTTAAGGTGTAGCTCCACAGAATGTTTTTGTTCAGCATAAAACCACTTAAGAAGTTCCCACAGTTTTCCAAACTCCTGGCTGTGCCAATTGTTCATAGCATTATACTGCAAGCCAGATCAGTAGAATGATCTAGATTGAAAAAAAAAAAAATTAGCACAGTCATTTTACTGATCCTAAGTTATAATGTGGTCCTGTAAATAGTTGTAATCAGTACAACTGAGGGTTTGTGAAGTACATTGGGGGGGGGGGGGGGGGGTGTGACAACAGGCAGAATGAGAGGAAAGACAAGAAAAGCTTGAGACAAGAAATTATGTCACACAAAAAAAATCAAAATCCACAGCGTCCTCCTCTTAGAACCACTCAAATAAGGTGTCTAATAGTCTTTTCAATCAATATAAGGCAATTCTTGAAAGGTTCATGTGCAGGATTGGTCTTGCAAATACACAAATGCTCTGACACATAATTTCATTCAAATGTTTGCCATTAGTATAAATTAGAAAGTCAAGTAAACCAGTAACTTAAAAGTAAATTGTGATGGAGATCATCCAACCCTGGTGGTGCCTTTTGTAAACAAATTTTTTTAAATCACAGCATAAAGACAAGAGAATCTGAAAGCCATTGAGAAGAGCAGGGAGAAACTGGAGACAGTAATGAGGAAGACATTATACTGAAGATTTTGTGCTATTTGAGTAGTATCTGTAATTAGCGTTGCTTCCAAACAAAATAAGTGGACTGCTAAGACATTAAAAGTAGCTGGGAGCTGACATTTCTTGCTAATTAAGAATATAAACCAAAGGTTATTAAGGTCAATGGGTTTGTTGAAATTTAAAGATGGGTTCATTCCGCCTTACTTTGACACCCATCTAGCACAAGGAATTTTACATGCTGGTAGTAAAGAAGACTTCTGAAGTATTTAATTCTATTCATGCCTCTCCACTTGTACAAACATATGGGTGTGTTAGTACTCTGTCACTTGAGACTGGAAAGCTTTTTTGTTGTTCTTTCCTTTTCAGTATACATAGAAACGACACTCGGTATCATCAGCTTGACCTTTTTTTGCTTGTGGTAAAAACTGGGGCAGTTATCATGTGTAGCCTGCTTCCCCCAGTACTGGTCCGTTGCACATTTGTGTTGGCTCTTTGAGCACCACTGAAGCTTTGGCACAAAGTTGGCTGTGTTATTTTTCACCATGAAGGCACAGCTCTACCACATCTCTCCTTCTGGTACCATTGGGAATGTCAAGTTTGGCAGGAATCTCATGGGAATAGAGTATGGATATCAGAGTATGTCATTGCTTGGATGGTTTTGCACCCCCATCTCAGTGTCTGCTGTCTCTATCAAAAGTTCCCTGACACAAGAGTATCATTGTCCCTTCTAGAGAAAATGTTTTCCAGCTCATAATTCAGTACATAGGGAATATACCTTCTGCCATATTTCTTCTCCTTAATACAGAATGCGGCTGTTGAGCTCAGGGGAGCAGGATCCAGCCCGCATTGGCTCCATCAAAGGTGGTGAGCCCAAGACTTCATTCATTGGATTAGTCTGTTGTTCACTCGTCTGTCTAGATTGATGTGGGCGTTGGACCTGCTGTAACAGGGCAATCAATGAGCGCTTTTAATAACTAAAAATCTAGAGTAACCTCTTTTCTGTCCTCCCCTTTCCCAGAGGTTCTTAATGGGAGAGCCAGCTTCCTCCCATGCCAGAGGTTGGACAGACTTGCATGGATTATCAGAGACGTTCTGAGGACTTGCTGTGGATGGTGCTGGAAACCACGTGTATTACCCTAACACAGCAGATAGAGATTGAAGCATGTTACGTTTATTAACATTCTACAGTATGTGTTGTCATCTTCTCTCCAGGGAAGTCAAACAATTGGGCAGTCTAGGAAAACATGTTATTCTTCAACTTAACTGAAGTTTTTACTGGCAAACTGTCGGACTCTGTCTGCTACTAGTTCAAGTTACTCAGTGTTTTTTCAGAGTTTTTTCTCTTCTTTGTACTGATGCTATGGATATTTCTTGTTCTTTCAGAAACACCAAGCTGTATTTACACGTTACCATCAGCACAGGGTGGACACAGCCTCCTAGTCAGCAAATCTCTTGTGGTCTTTGCGGCTGCAGAGAGGTAGCATCTCAAAGGAAGGACACGTCAGCCATTCAGTACCTCCCTTTGCCTTAACTTGTTCTTTATTTCAGCCTCGGAACAAAAGATTCCCAGGCCACTCTCTGTTCATTAAAGATTCCACCCTGCTGCTGAGACACAAACCATGTTCAAAACTTTATTGACAGGCCTTTCCCATCACATAGACCTGAGCAGTTTCAGCTTTCAGGGCTGATCGGAGTGGAGGCAGTGATTCTAAAAAGATAGCTGATCACTTTGAACCAGACCAAAATTACACAGAATCTTACTGCATTAGATGTCACGCTTCACAGGGGTTCTTAGGTACAACCCAAAGTTGTGCTTAGAATGAGCTCCACCTCTGGCCTTAGATCTAAACCGATTTTTACTGTACTGGCATTGCACATCATCAGATCCCCAAGTGCTACATATGGTTAGAAGCAGCTAGTTAATCCACTTTGCCTTGCTGCTGCTTTTAACTTCCCTTATGTTTCCCCCTTCCCCTTGCCTCTCAGAGGTGATCTGTACCATGAGAACTTGCCTTTACTGGAGATTGATATGTTATCTTGGTTTACCTTAAAGTCAGTGTAGGCATAGCAAAGGGGAGGAGGACTTCTACCATAATTGTTTCCTCATGAAAAAAAGGAAGAGTGTCTGGTTCTTCATTGTATGGATGTGGAGGTTCGGCTTGTGAATCTGGAACATCAGGATGATGTCCACGGCAAACATTCTTCTAGCATTTTAAGAGGAAGGCCAGCACTGGACAGTGGTTGGTGTCCACTGTGAACCAAGGCAGGTCTGGAGCGTGTACAGGTGAAGTCAGGCATTTTGAACAGTGTGTTATGTAAACAAGAAGGTGGTCATTCTCCTTTACTTGATGAAAAGCAGTTATGACTCTAGTGTAGGACATAGCTAGTACTAGTCAGCTCTTCAGCTGCCTAGTTCATCCAGTTCTTTTGTCTGCAGCCTAAGGAGAGTTGTTCTTCTGGAATACAATTAGAATCCCCACCCCCTGCCCCCAATTTCTTCTCAGAGTTCAAACATAGTTCTGCTCACTACCAACAAAAAAATGTCTCTGGTATCCACTTTAGCAGGTTGGTGTCTGGGTGTTTTGTCAGCTTGTTCCTGATACTTGCAGCTAAGTGAGCTGATACATGCCTCTCTGTGGTCAAGGTAAGGGAATTCAGGGCTTATTGACCTTAATTTCTCAGGCATAGCCAGCCAAAGAGATTTTTGACTTCAAGATGATGCTTGTCTATGCAAGCTCTTCCTTCACTGAGAACAGATTGCCTAATCCATTTTAACTTAGAAACACTCCATAGCACAGAATAGAAAAGATCTTTTTTTATAAGATCCTGCTTTTCTCTGGTGAGTGAGAACAGTCCCAGCTCATAATAAGAGCAATAGTACATGTTCACCTTGTCCAAGTTTCCAGTGTGTTGCACTGGCAGTTCCGTCTCTGCCTCTAATGCCTCTGCCTTCTGCTTATTTTGGAATATTCTAATGAAACTGAAAGAAGCTGGACTTCTGTGATCTTACATTGCTGTGACTATACACAGGCTTTGATCAACTGATTCCTGTGTTGTTTACACCCTTTAAAGGGCTAGTCCAGAGCATACCCTGCTGTCAGACACTTATTTTCCCATGAGGATTTGGACTTTGTTCTCATGATTCTTTTACCCCAGCTCTTTGTCATCTTCTCATGAAAGTGGCTTCCTTCATTGCTGATACTGTTGGTGTAGGTTAAGGGAAATTGAAACCCTTGTAAGCTCTGTTCTTTAAGGTTAAGCTATCCCTGGGGTCTATCTAAAGTTCCTTCTTAAAGCAGTATCACAACTCCATCTCCATCAGCCTGTATTTCTTCCCCCCTGAAGCATGCTTTAGTCAGGAAGGTTCTATACGTAGGAGGTCGTTTGGTTTTGGGTTTTTTTCTCAGGCAGTGTATGTCCAGTCCAGGGAAGTTAAATAGTTTGGCTATTCCCAAGTGTAAATATAAAAATGGAAAATGCTCTGTACAAGACTGCAGTGATTCTGTAACTGGTAGAACCCTTGTTTGTTGCCTGAGCATGTTCTACCTGGACTGAAATAACTTCTGTGATAAGAATTCATCAATTTCATGCCAGAACTAGTGCTGTAGACTCAACTTTACCAAACACTGTGCTGTATCAGGGTTTCAGGTTTAAGTTACTCCTTGACAGTCAGGTAATTTGATTATTTGAAGATGTTTGCTTGGAGTCACTCAGAAATAGAGTGTTACAGTGGGAACATCTGTCCCTCTGCCATCCTTCTGTTTTCCATCCAGGCAGCTGAGGAGTGAGTGAAACGACAGCAGTCATGCTTGCTGTGTCACAGCCTAGGTAAGAGGGGAGAAGCATGAGAGTACTCTCTGAGGATGTTCTAAGCAGAAATGATCTGATCTTGACTGATGAGACTCAAGGACACCCACCTTTGGAAGGCACAGGTGGATTACATGTTTAGGAAAAAAAAGAGATAATATCAGTAACCTTTTTGTCTTTATGTAGTTAATTTAATGAGAGAGCCTTTGAATGCGTTCAGAAAGGAATCTGACTAATTTAGATCTCTAAGTTGAGACATACAGTGTCTACTTCTGAAGGTCTTCAGAGCTACCTCACTCATAAATCAAATTTGCCTACCTTTCTTCAGAAAGCCTGCTTCATTAGGCACCTGAAACCTAAGTGCAAGTTAGATGTGTGCAGTAGGTGGACTGGATTCCAGCGTATATTCAAGTCTTAAAATGCCGTTCAGCTGCTACATGATGCTGGGAGAGTCTAAATTTTATGGGTATTCTAATTTATAACGTTAACATTCCCAAAGCCTTAAAAAGGTATTCTTCAGCAAGACCCATTTTTCATGCAACAAGTAGGTGCCTGCCTTCTACCCAACTAAGATGCAGAAACCAGGCACTTCTTAGCCTGTTTTTCTTTAGAGAATCTATCAATATTCTTTCTCACAGTGCTCCTACAAACTTGGATTCTGCAGCAAATGGATACAGTGCTGAGAATTAAGGAGGATTGCTATCTTTTGTGTTAGTTATCTGTTGGCTAGCATGTTTGTCCAGATGTTGGAATGGCATTTGGAACATGTGACCCTCCCTTTCCTAGACCCTAGGAGGTTTCTGAGCTGGTTGCTTGCAGAGTCAGGCTCGCTCACAGTTTCTGACCTAGCTGATGTTGAATTCTTTTCTCCACAATGGCACAGCTTCAATAGAAGGGGTGGAGAGTGGCCCACCCAAGAACAGCCTATAGCCTGGCAGTTGCGGCACTCTCCAAGGAGGTGGGAGATGTGAGCTGGATATCCTTTAGGCAAAGAAGGGAATTGTGGGAGATCCAAGTTCAACCTGGGTGAATGCTCGAGCCTTTAGGCTATTGTATAAAAGGGGCAGCAGCACCACCCTCTTACTTCCCCATCTTTGAAAAGAAAGGTGAATCCTGTTAGGATTTTGAAAGAAAAGGTGTAGTCGCCTGCCTTTGAAACAAGCTTTACAGGTTGCAAATCCCAAGTGGAAGGAGACACCTCCCTGTAGCTCTATGGAATCATTTCAGTGGTGGGCTTCCTGCTGAGCAGGCCAACTGTTTAACTAGATGAGTATTTTGGATCTTATGCTAAGGTGCTACATTCCTTCTATCCAAATTAGAGGAAACTTTTAACTTGTCAAACTTTCTGAAAGTTACAGAAGGCAAGAAGTGAGGCTTTGTTCCTGCCAGTTGCACTTGGAGTAGTAGGTAGTGTCAAAAAGCAGTTCAAGCTGGGGGGGGGGCGGGGGGGAGGTGTAACATGGCAGTCTCCACCAAGCAGAGTGGAGCATGACCAACCAGATAACTTAAATCAGTGATGGGAAGATTAACTGAGGTTTAGTGTAACCTTGTTTGCTCTAAATGTACTTTGCTGCTGTTCTTTTCCAGAGCTTTTTATTAATTTGGGAGCAGTTTGAAGATACAAATCATCACAGCTACCATTCACACCATGGCTTAGCAAGCGGACTGCTCATTGGCCTCAGAGTTTGCCTGGCTTTGTCGCTGGCTACTGGTCTTTACCAGATCATCACAGTGGAGAGAAGCACACTGAAACGGGAGTTCTATATCACCTTTGCCAAAGTATGGGTTACATCAAGGAAACTGATCCCTTCTGTTGTAAATAAAATTGTGGCATGCAATTGACTGAAGCACTAAACTCTTTTCCTGCATAAGAAAGTTAATGTTTAAGTGTCTGATTTGATTAAATTGCACCCTGTCATCATACTCAGGGTAGTCATTTTAATTTGACAAGGAGTATAGAGTGTTTTTAAACAGAAATCCCACCTTTCATTGTGTGGTTTTCATTCTGTTGATTGAAAATTAAACAATGAGTTCATAAAATAGACAGAAATGTAAATGCAGTTTCCTCTTAACTGTCATCTCTTTCTTGTAAGCTGGCATGTAGTTATTTTATAACTTAAACTCATCTTCTCTTTCAGGCCTGCATTCTCTGGTTTTTGTGCCACCCATGTCTTGCAACCATTGCTGTAATATTCAGAGAATATCAAAGAGAAAAGGTATGTACAGGCAAGATAAAAGAAATGGAATTTGAATAGTAGTTCTTCATGTTCAGTGTTTGTTAGCAAACTCATGCTCTTAGGCTGTTAATCTTATGACCCCAAAGCAACTTGAAAAGTCTTAGTCACACAGCTTTCATTGATGCTAATGTGAGTCATATTTTACAAAGGCATACAGGGTTTGAATCATCTAAGGGTAATCATTTCTAGGTTAAGGGAGGGAGAGGGGGAGATTGTTAAGTCAAAGGAAAATGTGGAGGGGGTGTTTTGTTTTATTGTTTGCTTGTTTGTTTTTTAATTAAAAACACCTTGGGGATTCTTTTAACAAAGCTAGCAGAAAGATAAATCAGTGGATTTTTTTTGTTGTTTGCTTTTCAGTCTTCATCCTTTAAAAGCTTTATGTGGCTAAATAGGTCAGAGAACCTGTAGCTGAACTGTATTCTTTAGGTTAAGAAATCTGTCCAAATACATAGTTTGGTTTGTAAACTCCAAACAGTTAAAAACAAAGGTGGACTCACTGGGTTTCTCAGTTGCTTAAACATACTGGGAACTGGAGAACTAGTGTGTGGAGCCTGCCATGTTCAGATAAAGTGCACTACTATTCCAGATGACTGACTACCTCATTCCAGGGTAGAGTTTGCTTCTTTTCTTTATGGTTATAACCATCTGTGCATTTGTATGCAAATATATTTGGAAATCGAGCTTTTAGAGGTATAGGGGATATGTAAAGGAAAGAAAAAGGTTCCACTAAAAATGTATAGTAAATTAAATACTACGTTTGATTTAATAAAAAAACGAAGAAAAATCTGGGGAGAAAAACAGACAACTCTAGAGCTACTCATGAAGAGACTTTTTGTTGTTGCTTTATGAAATATCAGAGCAGGAGGACAATCTCTAGATGTAGTATCAGTAAAGGAAATTCTTGCAATATTTCAAGATTCTGAGCTCACTGAAGGGTAAGGTAAGCAACTACAGTTGCTCTGTTCTTGCTTTCAAGCAAGTTTGAACCATGGTGTGTGGCTGCGGTTCTTACATTACGATAATTTATCTGTGTTTCCTTCTTTAAATGCACTTCGTTACAATAAAGAAATACATGATCAATAAATACAATATTTAAGAAAAACATGTATTTTAAAATACTCTCTGTACATAAACTTAGACTCTTGCTCTCTCAGAACCAGTGGTTACCTTCATGCCTTTGATAAATACTGCCTTACACATCTTTTACAGATTGAGACTTGCACTGAAAAGAGGTCTGGCTAAGTGAGCCTGATAAATCACTATCCTTACAGCTCCATGGTTGTGCTAGTGCAAAGTGTTTCCAGATATGTATTTTTTTTCCACTCTGTTTGTTGTAAGAATAGAATATCTAAACATCACCTCTGCTTGTGAAACTGCATGGGTGGTGAATTGCAAGTCTGAAATTCCCCAGAACAGAGACTGCCAGAAGGGTTATGTGACTTGCCCAGGGCTATCTACTGATTTAAAAACACACAGGTGTGAGAGTCTGAATCCTGGACTTGAGATTCATGTTCAAATCTTTTCTAACTGCAGCAGTATTAAAGGGTTTAAAGTTAAACCTCAAGCACTTACACAGCATGCTGATAGAAATTTCTTGTGGGTTGTTTGGTGGGGTTGGTTTTTTTCCACTTACTTTTTCTCTTTTTTTTTTTTTTTTTTTTCCCCCCCCCCTCTAGATTATTACCATAGGTGTTATCCTCTGTCAGTGCATCTCCATGGTAATCCTCTACAGGCTTTTCCTGTCTCATAGTCTATATTGGGAAGTATCTTCACTGTCATCAGTGACATTGCCACTAACAGTATCCTCTGGACATAAAAATCGACATCACTTCTGAGATGTTTAGGAAGAATACATTATGTAATACATGTGCAATAATGACTTAAATATACAGGTATTTTTGTCGCAGGTGTGTGATACATTGGTTTCACTGGAAAATTGAGTGATAATATCAGAGCACTTCACAGACCTTTGGTCTGACAAGGTCCCTAGATTAATCTGTTAAAATTATTGTGCAGTGGAAAAATTTATAATTTGAATAATTTTATAAATATTGTTTGTGTACCATGTGGTGCTGAGCTGTATCACAGAAAAGTGCAATGAATCTTTTCTGTCCCATTCACAGACACAAAAACACATCCTTACTTTATATCAATACTAGGTTTGAAGGTCTTATAAAATGCAGTTCTTAAAACATCTACAAGCTCAAACAAGTCCAAAATAGGCCAGTTGTGAAATTGGTGTGATGCATAATGATGAGTACAAGTTCTTTTATTTTCATGCTTTAGAGAAAATGCATTTTATGTCTAAGTATAAAAGAAGGGGAAACAAAAGAGGTAGAGTCCTCCAGAAAACACATGAAAAATGTTCACAACTGGCTGTGAGAAACTTTCCTTTATTATTGGTGTAAAAGCAAAGCCTTTTTTGCAACTAATGTTCATACTGGTTACAATTGTAATGAAAACGAAGGTAGGGTTTATATTTGCCTTTAAAAAAAAATGTAACTAAAAATTTCATCTAGTAATGAAGGTCTAAACAGTATTTGAGGCTTAGAAGACATAGCAACATAAAGGTAATTAAAACAGCAGGCTTGCATCTTCTAAAGAAAAAAAAGGCAGAGAAAATGGAATGGGTGATGTGGTACTAGAATTTTAATCCTGATATAATTCATTTCTGTTACATTGAGGATTCAATCATAATTAAGCCATATACACAGATTAAATTAACAGAAGCATTTCAAATAAATGTTGGTTTCAGTCATCAACTACCCATGAATTCCTGCCCAAGGATACTTAATCAGGATTAAATTTTCTATGAATAATTGAAAAACAAAATACTCACTGGATTTGTTATAATCCATGTTGGCACTGGGTTCTAAGTAGTTGCCATCTTCCATCCATTGTAATAAAGCCATACTACTTTGTGATGCCCTAGCATTCAGAAAGCCAGTGTAAATATATACTTTATTGAAGTGCCTATTTATTGAGTATGATTAAATCATGCTGACTTTTTTTTCCCTTCATAAGAATGTACATATTGCCATTGTGACTGAAATCTTTCTTTTTGAATTTAGTTTAGTATTTGTCAAATTTTAGACTTCTTTTCATTCATGTATGTTTCTTCACAAAATGGATTTTATTTTCTAGTAAATGAATGTTTGTTTCTTCTTAAAAGTGTGTATTTAATTATGTCTCTATGAAAACATGAAGACACCAAGGTTCTAGCTTTAAAATAGCCCTAACTTTAGTATTCGTGCTTGCCTCAGTTGTGAGCATAGTTGAAACATAAGTCTATTCCATTTTAGTTTAGAGGCAAAACTAGACATTTGCCTTTGACTAAGGCAAAATGGCAACATGACAAAGTTGCTCATTAAATCATCTCCTTTCTTATTGTCTGTAATTCAGATCAAGAATGGCAGGTTGAGGCTAGAAAAGATGAGATACTATGATTTCACACAATCTTCAGAATGATTAAAAGATTAATTATTACATTCCTCTGATAACCACACAAAAATATTATTGGTTAAAACTTCAGTCTTTATTTCCCTGCTTATCTCTGTACTTTTCATCTTCTCAAGAAAAAAGCATCCTGTTTTTGATAAGTCTCCAATAATGCAGTAGAAGACTTCTATCTGTCCTCATGTATAAGACATGAAATTCACACATAAAATAGAATTTTGCGATAGACACAAGAGCTGCTTTACAGTTTATGATCCATGATGATAAAAGTTTTAATCTATGCAGAAAAACCTGTATGTGACTTTCAGAAGAAGCACAATTTGTTCTATTCTCCAGAAGTATTTTCTTACTTCCTGTAGTCCTTCTGACTTCAATCGGTCAGTATTAAGGTAAATGGTATCTTAATTTCACCTTATAAATACACCCTGCAACAATTCATAAAATGAATTCATAGTTAATCAGAGCGTAAATATGAAGCATAAGATGTTGTCTCTTGATCTTTTCCAGATTGCCCCATAAGTCAACAGGTATCATTATCCTCTTAGTTTGGCATAGAATCCAGCGATTTGAAAATAAAATTTTAATTTTGCTATTAACGTAACTGTAGCAATTAAGTATCACTGTCTCATGGTAAGCGGTACAGAGGACACGCGTTTCTGCCCAGGTCTGTTAGCATTCTTTCCTAACCAACACTCACCAATTTTATGTTATTAAATCATAAATGCGTACTGTAGCAGTAGGTCAGTATGACTGCAATAATATTCAAGATGTCGGCTGATTCGGTACAGGTTATCTTTGGGGGGAGTCCTCAAGTATGACTAATTTACAAAGCTTCACCTGCACACTAGCCTGAAGCTTGCTGCCTCAGGATCATGCCTGAATAGTGGTTTAAGTATGTGAAAGCCTCTCTCTCTTCTTCCTAACGTACATTTTCTGTGAGACCCGCTGATAAGATCTTGCTTTTTTCATGCTTATTCACACAGTTACCCATTTTATCAATTTGGTTTCATAACCTCATGTTGAAAGAATAGCTTCCAGCCTTCTTTCACTTGTCTTCAATCAGCACATCCTGACTGGAAAACTTTTTCCTTCTCGTTCTCTAAAATATGCTTTCTGTCTCACACACAGAATGAAAAAAAATTCTGTCACAAACAGAGGGTCTTGCATACATCTGAGGAACTCACAATGTACCCTATGCCAGCTATGCATTAGGTGACAGCAGCAGAGAAGAGCCCTCCTTCAGTGATGCCTGCAGCCCCGGTGTGTACGTGGTGCACGTTTGTGCCTGCTGAAAGCTGCTGCATACCCCGGGAATTCTCTGGGAGAATTCTCTGGGAGAGCTGTCGCAGCTGCAGGCTCCCTGCCGCCTCGGCACTGCGAGGGGCTGAAGCACGTTCCCCCTGAAGGCAGCGCTGCCGCTGCTGCCCCTGGTGAACAGCACCGCATAGTCGAAGTCAAGTGATGACATCTCACTTGCGAGTTTCTGTGTATTATGCAGTTCTGGTTTAAATCCAGTTGCAGTTACAGCCTATACTAATTCTGTCGCCTGCCTTCATTTTGGTGCTTGGAAAAGGTAAGTGTGTATTGACAAGTTGTAGCAAACTGAAGCTGGTTCTGCTCTGAAGAAATCCACATCTAACGTGCAAGACAGCATCTCCTTGCCAACTGTCACCTTTTCCACTGGCACAGATGCCAGTTTGCATCAATCATAATTTACTGGTTTTGGGGGGAGGATCCTGGTTCAGGAGAAATGAAGGTGAGATCACCAGCTCGGTCTATGAGACCCCCGCAAGCTGCGAGGAGGGATCATCTTGCATTGCTCCCAACCAGCGATGCGGGGGCTGGAGCAGTTCTAGGGCTCATCACGAGTCTCCAAAACTATTTGCTCCCCTTCTGTGTAGAATGTGTTTATTGTACATGCATTTAAAGTGCTTCAGGTAGGAAAATGAATATTTACAATTAAATATATGTAAATGGAAGTGGAAAGGCTTGATTGGAAAAATATCAAGTTTTTAATACATATTACTGTGCTAAGGCCTCCCACACAAGATGAACATTTATAGTCGGATCTAATGAATATTCCTTTCTATTTCCTGTGCCAATGGAGAGCCATGGAGTATCAAAATCTTTTTGTTTGCATCTTGGTCCTCTACAAAACTGGAAGAATATTTTATTTGATTTGGCTCTGGTTTATTCTGTGCAATGTTATGCCTCTAGTTGGTACAATAAATGTTTATTGGGCTGGCCAAAGCTGATGTTACACTGTACCTTTTAATTCCTTGTGTGTGACTATGCAGTGCACAAAGAGCAGGTGCTCCTTGCAATTGTCAAACACGAAAAAGAGACAGTATTAAGCTGTTTTTCAAAGGATCGTTCTTCTCTAACCGCACTGATACAACTAGACTGTGATTTTCCAGTGAACAGTAGGTTCCGATTCCAGTTTTTCATAAACCATTATTTTCTGCAAATCTTTTCCCCATCTTGTGAATCCCCTCACTCCCACTACGCTGTGTCTCTGCCTTCTCTCCCCCTCCCTCATACATGAGATTTTGAGTGTAATGGGTGTCATTTCTCTATCTCTCCATCTGTTCCCACGATCAACACTCACAGTCCAGCCCCTACTTTGCATCTAGTATGCGTATTCTCTTTATCCTTGGTCTGTTTTGATTTCACACTTTTCCTGTCTCTCCTTTGCCCTCTTTACCATGTCTTTAGTCTCCATAGCCATGAGAGACCTGAGGGTGTGGTTTGACAACGCAGCTAATTTGGGCTGTTAGCTGCCCAAAAAAATGTCCCTGTTCCCCTGGGCACCCACTGCCCTCGCTTCCCTTGGACTGGCTGTCACCTAGCAGTTTAAGTGAAGTGGAGTTGCGGAGTTAAACTGGTAGAAAACTCGGCCTTTAGTAGCAGCAGCAGAAGAAAAAACAAATTAGTTCTCAGTGGATTTAGCTTACCGAACCAGGTCACCAGGATGCGATGAGTACCGATGGCACTGCTGGGGATGGGGTAGAAAAGACACATTGAAGAGAGGCAAGATCCCCTTTAGAAGGGCAGCTGCAAGGTCAGTCAGTCTTCTGCAAGCTGTCAGCCTTGTCACTCCTCCATCTCTAGCTTCTGTATGTCTTCTGCTGCATTTTGCATGCTAAGGATTGGCATGTCTTTTCCCTTAACAGCTCTTTTCCAATAGCAGCATCAGGGTTTATTTTCCAGTAAATGGGAAACTGGCTGCTGTAAAGTATTTTAAAATGAACAGGGCCAGTTGCACCTTTGCAGCCTTACAAAAGGGACTGGGAAGCATCACGAGCAGCCCCCAGCTGGAGGAAGGAGTTTTGAGGGGAGAAAAGACAAGTGCCATGAAAACAGCCGTGACTTGAGCAGGTGCCAGGTTTTTCAACAGACGGCAGCACTGTGGTAGGAGGCAACCGAGGAGGTCACACGGCTCTTCACAAAGGCTGCCTGCGGGTAGGGAGAGACTTAACCTGAACAACTGCACCCAACGAGCAAAGGTTTCCAGCAGCCAGTACTCTGGAAGGCTACTTACACCTATCGGATTGTTAATCTGCTTGGAAGTGCGACTTTGTGAGGCTGTGGTAGGATGGTGAGGATCTGTCTCGCCTTGTGGTCAAGTGCTGATGAGTTTGCCCAGGCTGGCGAGTGAGTTTGGCTTTTAAAGGTGCTGCAACAACAACCCCTAAAAAAATTGATTCATGGAGACTGCAAATGAGCAATCCCAGGAATCTCTCCTCTCTTGATAGAGTAATTAGAGCTGAAAGAGCATAAGTATGCCTTGTTAGAGTGGCTACTTTTTTTGTCGAGTTTCTGACCCTTCGAGCCTCTCTTAAAACAACAGCATTATTTTCAAATCAGATTTTATAAAACGAACATTGGAGTTGTTAAGAAGGGATCAAAATTTACATAAGACTTCTATTTAACCTATTACCTATGAAAATTTACTTCAGGCTGAAACTTGTTTTCCAAAGTTTACAGCATACAAAACAAATGGTTTTTAAAATTTCCTTACTTATGAGTACCTTAAATTGTGTTTTCTAAAAGGGAAAAAAAAAATCTTGGAACCTTACCAGTTTAATTTGCATTTTGGCTCTGATGTAACTCAAAATAGATTAGATTAAAAAAGGAAATTTGGCAAGTGATTACTCAATTACATGATTTTACTGCTTTGGTATTTTGAAAATAAAAATGAACAGATCTGTTTTACTTTGAAAAGTGCCTGGTGCACGTGTGCTGTAACCACTTTTCAGAAACCATATGGAAGGTTCCCTACACTGCATATGGCAATGCTACCCAGAGAGCTCAGATACGTAGTCCTGCGAGAGACTACACAGAATCCAGTCAGGTCAGGGACTTTAATGTATACATTCAGATAATAATGTATCAAAACAATGCAGGGCGATGAGTTTGGTGTGTAGAACATGGGAAGTTCACAGTGACAGGGCTGCATTGCTCCTTTTTCATAGAAAGGAACTACAATTGCTTGGAGCTAGTGCTGGGCCAGGAAGTTAGGAGGAGTTTGGGGAAGGGATGTAATTGATATGAGATCTATATTGCGTGAGATAGGAAGGGAAGCAGTATCAACAGATACTTTAAAAATATTTCATCATTTAGAGCTATGGATATTTGACCTTCTCTGTGCCTTCCTCATTACCTTTGATTCCCGTGTAGTCATGTCTCTGGCACTTCCCTGGTAGCTGCTCATCTCTAGCCTTTATGCCAAGGGGAGGAAGCCTTTGTTGACTCCTGGAAGACCAAGCAAGTGGTGACAAACTCCCTGGAGTAGCTTAGCATTGATCTTTCCCGTGGTCAGGGATGGAGTAGTACTATGCCTTAAACTGAGAATCATTGGGGTCATCTGTTATTTCCATCATGCTCTTTCCATAAGCAAAGTAGGAGGAGGAGAGGGGGCATCTGTCCTTCCGTCATTGATGCGTCCCCTTGGAGTGCCTGGGGCTGTATTTGTGCCTTTCAGGTCTCTGATAAATGCAACAGTTTTGCAAGTGTACATTCGGTGCTGTGATCTGGTCAATCATCTGTCCTTCTCTATAGAGCTGCTTTGCTTCTTGAAAGTCCTTCCACATGTGTGTGTGCAGCTGTCCCTTCAGTGCAAAGTGCCACGATCTGCACCTGTTCCTCCGGTGTAAAACCAGCTTGATTGGTGGTGATTTTGACCAAAACAACAGCAAGTTCAAAGGACAGAAACTTTACTTAGTGCCGTCCCTGCCCTGACAAGCTGTAGCTCTTCCAGTTGGTTTTAGTGGGGATTAAGACTCTCGGAAAACTAATTTTGGTGTAGTAATGATGGTGTAGACCCAAAGTCCTGACACATGAAGAGCAGAATATGCCAGGGAGTTGTTAGAAATTAATAAATGCCTTTTGAAATAGTGGCATGGAATGGAGGTGATTGACTACAGGATTTCACTTGACTGTTGAGCCTGCGGAGCTTCAGCAAACCCACCCTGTCTGAGGAGGGCTCACTGCTTAGATGTTCCTCACACAATGCCTGTTGCAGAGGGCCAAGAGTTCTGCTGTTACAGCAGCGAGACCCTACTTCTATCCACCTCAAACTGAAGAGTTATGTGGCACATGAGACTTGGTTACCCTCTATACATCTTGGTTTCATCTTTCTGCCTCTACTTAGAAGTAACCGGGTTTGCCTGCTACGTACCCAATATTTGGCAGCCCTGTTTCTGACAAGCCTGTGAGATAAAGCTTTGCTGTCCAAAATAAAGCTCTTCTCAACAGCTTCTTAATTTCCCTCATATCTTCACTTCTTGCCTGTGTAAATGCAAAGTGATGGCCTTCCATCTCCACTGTCATGCTGATGTCACTGATGACATCAGTGTATGAGGATCGTTGCTGTATCTCCTCAAGAGGAAATCAATAGGTTTGATTTTCCCCTCCTTCCTACCTTTGTGGGGACACGGGATGAGCTCAGACCCCGGCCTCCATCCCTCTGAGGCAGCAACTTGCGTTGGCACCCTGTCAGTGGCCTGAGCCACCCCAGGACTGATGGATGGACAAAGCACAAAGCCCTTGCGCAACAGCAGGAGAGGAGCTGAGAGCTGCCATCAGCCCGACGTATTTCTGCAAGGGGGCAACTGCTGTGCGCTTACCAGAAGAGTTGACCACCTTCAAAGGAAGAAAAAAAAAGAGAGAGAAAACGAGACAGTGTTTTCTACCACTGAGTTTGTGATGTGCAGACTGAGTTTCAATTTCTTATCTCTGAGGTCTGTTACCAGAGACCAAACCGTGCAGTGGCGTGTGCGTACAGGTGGCGCGTTGTCAGTGACTTTGCCGTGTCACGCGACAGCACGTGTCCTTGTCGGGGGAAGCAGCAGATCCCGGGCTTCTGCTCTGGAGATGAAAACGGGCCTATAGGACCGTGGTGGGGAGAAATCACTTCCTGGGCACCGGTCCCGGCAGAACCGTTGCAATTCGTGTATTATTCAAAGTCTAGATTTTGCATCAAAGTCTTAAATGAACCTTGAAGTTATCTGAAAAGTCTCTTCTTCCCTGTCGCCTCCGTGGTTATCCCAAGCGAGCGCCCTCACGCAGCTCTCCCCGCACGGCTGTTGGCGGGGCTGGGGCAGGGGACGGGAGCAGCGGCCCAGGAGGGGCTGCACAAGTTCGTTCAGCCTAAAGCCACCAAGCGGGGCTGGTGGGGCCCCGCGCCGCCCCTCAGCGCTCGGGCCGACAGCCGCAGCCCGGGGGCCGCAGGCCGCAGGCACCGCACCGCACCGCGCCGCGGCAGCGCTGCCCCTCCCGCGGCGGAACTGTCCCCGCTGGGGCCGGCGGCTCGGGGGGAGCAGCCCCGCCGGGACACCCGGGGCCGCGGCTGCTGCAGCTGCCCGGGGCGGGGAGGCCGCGCGGGACCGGGGCGCGGTGGGGCTGCCGAGCGCGGGCGGGGCGGGCCGGGCCGGCGCCGCCAGGGGGGGCCCGCGGGCCGCGCCGCACCGCCCCGGGAGAAGGGCTCCGGCCGCCCCAGCCCCGGCGGCCGCCCGGCGAGGGGCCGCGCTCCGGAGGGGCCGCGCTCCGGTGGGCCCGCAGCCTGGCCAGCCAGGTGCCGGCACGGCACGGCACGGCACGGCCCGCGGAGCCACGAAGTCACCTCAGAAGTCGCGCCTCTGCCCGGCCCCCGCCTGCCCAAGCGGTCGGTCCCGGCGCGGCCAGGCAGGGCAAGCGGGTAGCGATCCCGGCCCCTCGGCAGAGCCCGCGTCCCGCTGCCTCCCGGCCCCCCTTACCAACCTGCCGGCGGCGGGGGCGGCGGGGGGCGGCTCCCTCCGCCGGCCGGAGCGCAGAGGGGCCGAAGCCGCGGCGTGGCCGAGCTCCCGGCGGGGAGACACCGCCCGAAGGGCCGCGGCTCCGCTGCCCGGCCGGGCTCAGCATCGCCGGCGGCGTGCGGCGGGACCCGGGCACCGCCGGGCTGGGCGAGCAAGCCGCCTCGGGCTCCTTTTCCTTTGCTTTGGGGTTTTGGATTGATTTTTTTTTGGTTGGTTTTGGGTTTTTTTTTCCCATGCTACAATTGTTTTAATACACCTGACCCGCTATTTCACACGCTCGGGAAAACCCAGAGCGCGGCTGATACCGAGTCGCAGCGAGTGAGGCGAGGGAGAGGAAGGGAGCCGAAGAAGTTTAGGAAGAAAAGTGTAAAAAATAAAAAAAAGCCCAACAAAACACGAGTCTTTAGAAAAATCGTGAATGTCTGAACGTGTGCATGTATGTGTTTTCCTTCCTGCCAAAGCAGGATGTCAAATACTGTCCTTTTCCTCTCTTTTTAAAAGCAGGCTAAAAGGAAAATTCTTCACAGAATCTTAAAGAACTTTTTGACACAACAGCTGCAAAATCTATTTTCTAAACAAAGATTTATACATATTTATACGAGCTTAATCCAGATTTTTTTTTAATAAATCATTCTCAGAACTGCAGAGGTAAACTATATGTAAATACCTCAAGTAATAGGCTTGTAGTGCAAATCACATCATTTTATCTTCAATTTTGCATTCGTTTTTCTGGCTTAAAGGTGCATCAGAGATATGCATTTTAGCATATTCAGAACACGGGGCGTGAAATTAAATGTTTGACAGAGTGAGAAAAATATACAGACTTTGGAGATGCCTTAAAAATAGTAATTTATGCAGATCTAGAGGAGTGAAATCATTTGCAATGGAGTGACCCTCTCTCCAGGAATTTTTTGCTCAGTGTTCTTCTCTAATCTCCTGCTGTATCTTCATTTTTCATTGAACTAGCCAGTTTTCTGCGAAGCAGTCTTGTAGATAAGGGAAGTGCTAAAAGAAGAAGAAAGAAGAAGCTCAGTGGGTCCGTTTCCATTGCACTTTTACCCAAGGCAATGGGCAGAATTTAACGGATTCCTTCCAACATATGTTTTTGCCAGATAAGTAAACAGTGTGTGTCGGAAATGAAAAAGCATTTGCAATTTAATGACATTACAGCTCTCAGCTTAGGCTGGCGTGCTGCGAGGCGAAAAGCAGAAAGAGAGAGGAGAGTAGAAAGAGAAAAAGAACAAAGTTCATCTTCCCTTTTGTGCATTTTTATCAAGGAAAATATTACTTCTTTCCCCCTCTTGTTCTCTTTTCTTTTTCTCTTTGCTTTTTTGTCTCACTCATCTACATTTTTTTCTTTTCTCTCCTTTTCTCTCCTCTGTTCACTTTTACCTTTTTCTTCCACTGCCACCGACTCGTTTCCTTTCACCACCACCCCTCCCATTGTGTCGCCTTATTCATCTATTTGGCCCATTCAGTTTTTACCTATAAGGAGCTGTTTATCCAACAATGTATCTTTTTTCTTTTTTTTTTCTCCTTCCCCCCGTGTTGTACTCCCGTCGCTGGAGCTCACAGTCAACAGGATTGTTGGAGGGATTATAACGTTTCATTTCAAAGCGCGACAAATCTGCTCGCCTTCCCTCCGTCCCCGCTCTCCCCGGGCTCGCCGGTCCCTCGCAGATGCGCGGCACCCTCGGGGACGGGGTCACCCCCCGGGCCCCCCCGCCGGGGCCGCCCCGCTCCGCTGCGGCGGCGGGGAGCAGGGGGATCCCCCGGGGCGGGGGGTGCCGGTCGGGGCTACCCTCCATCCCGCCGTCGGACGCGCCCTCATCCCGTCCCGCATCCTTGTCCCCCCCTCCGGTTCCCCCGGTCATTAGGTGTCGAGGGGAGCGCAGCAAAGTCACCGGCTCCCACCCCACCCCGGGGGTTACCCTGGAGGTTGGGTGTAACTGAAAAATACCTCCAGTCAGTGGCAAGTCCCGTCGTATAGGCACATATCTGAAAAGACGTTTAAAGAAAAAAAAATGTACTTGTCCAAAGACCCGTGCATGTGGTTGGGGGGGTTGGTTGTTTTTTGTTTGGTTTGTTGTTTGGTGGTTGCTTTTTTTTACCATGAAATTACATCTTCCACATCTCCCAGATCCGGTACTTGGTAAGTAAAAAGGGAAATCTGTTTGGACATAAGGAGGTAAAGTAGCTAGAGGTGGTAATTTAATCAACCGAGGATATATTTCAATGTTTTTTCTGGTCTTCTAGGCATTAGCACTTTAAATTCATTATGTCTGTTTGACAGATATATGCAGCCTTAAGGATCTAAAAATGAAATCCAAGAAGTATAGCCTGCTAGAGGACATATATTGAAGTTAAGAGATTAAAACGGTCTAACCATTGCAAACAGAATGGAACATCTCGCATTTCTCATTCCTTATAAGCATGACTATTTTGCAGATGTTAAATACGGTCTGCTCTAATTATGAACGAGGGGAGGGGGGCACCCGCTCAAGAGCCGAGGCTTTCTAACTTTTACATTGATGAAGTGGATATTAGAAAGACAATATTAGCTCCTGTGCCGGCTCGGGCTCTGGAAGTTTTTACATGGGGGATTTTCTCTATCAATAATTTAATAAGGAGGGTGCAGCGGCGGCAGCCGCAGCCTCTCCTGCATGCTTTAAAGACTCGAGAATCGTGCATGAATTTCCTATAAGGCAAATAACAAAAGAGCCAAATGAGAAGAGCGGGTCTTTTTTCCGTCTAACTGGGACACTGAGGACTCTGTGTCATTACAGTAATTTAGCAATGTTAATGATCTGTAATATTAATACATCATACTTGAAAATGGGGAAGAGTTGTCATAATTAAATGCATTAAGCCACAATTAAAAAGCCATCTAAGCAGTTGTAAAGATACCAGCGACGATAAGGCTCTTCATTACGCTGCAAACCTCTCTGCCCGTGGAGTCCCTCCCTGGCAGGGCTGGTTGCAGCAGCCCCGGCCCAGGCGCAGACGTGTCAGCGCAGCAGCCGCGCACGAAGGCGGGGGGGAGGGGGGGAGCCGAAGGCGGGGGGGCTGGGGGGGCGCTGTATCAGCGAGCCCTTCGGCGGATCTGCTCCAGTTCTCCGGGGGGACACAAAAAGAACGACCTCGTCCCAGCCACACGTGTCCGCACACGCGGGTCATCTTTTCAGACCGCGTCCCCAGCCGCACCGAAACGCACCTCTCGGTGTTTTGCCCGGCAGCGGGGCCGCTGCAACCTTCAGGGGTACACCCGGGCCGGGCTGCCTCCCACCCGGCGGCCGAGAGCCCCCGCCGTCCCCTCCTGCCCGTCACGGACACGCGCGGACGGGGTCAGCCCGAGCGGGACTCGCCGCCCACGGGCAGCGGCCGTCGGGGGCGCTCCTGGCCGGGCCCTGCTCCGCCGGGCTCCCCGGCCGCGGGGCTGGAGGGGGTCCCCGAGCCCGGGGCTGAGCGGTGAGACCGGGTCCCCCAGCCGCGGGGCTGCTGCAGGGCCTGGCCCCTCTCTGCCCAGCTGCTGCCAGACAGCCCGCAGGGACACCACCCCACGCATTTCCTCGTGGGAAGCCCCCATCCCCAGCCTAGTCCTGTCAAAATGATCCAGATTTAAAACCATCCGGTAAAAAAAAAAAAAAAAAAAAAAAGTTCACGCTCAACCAAATCACTGCTGATAGCCGGAGTGATTCTTCTTCCATCCCTGGCAGATTTTCCCCCCCTATGGACACGCACGGTGATTTTCGGGCTGGTTTCCTAATGGGGAAAAGGTTGCACCACCAGGCAGTGTGCTGATGTAGGGCGCTCTGGTGGTCCCCTCCTGAAAAGTGCTTATCTCCTTGGCCAAATTCAGGCAAATCTGGCTGAGGGAAGATGGTCTGGCAGCCTTTTATTATGGAAATGGGAAGCTGGGCATAGGAGGAAAACCCAGTCTGGTGGTTCCAGAGGGAAAGACTCCAACACAAGTTCGATCCTATAAATCAGACACAGAGGTGATAAGCATCCCAACCCAAGGAAAAGTTTCTGACAGATATTGAACATAATTCCAAAAATCAGGCCTATTTCCAGCTGTAATCCACAACTCCATGCAAAAGTAGGCTTGCTTCGCTTGGAGCTGCTTGGGGAGCTACTAGCACATGGGAATTGCCACCTATATGGGGTCCCAAGAGGAGCACTGCCCGTTTCAAGTGCTTATACCTTTTCTCACTCCTGTTGACGTCAATGATGATTGTGATTGCTACAAATTACAGCAGTGCAAATAAAGGGGATAGAAGTAATGCCAAATAAATGTGTAGGAGTAAAGAACACAAAGTAAAGTAACACAATTTGCTCAGTCTCCAGGAATGATACGTTGGTAATGTCAGTGCTTTTGTATTTTGTTTTGCATTGCTGTTACATGCAAACAAAATACCCTAGAAATAATCCATGAGATTAGTTGGATATTGCTATTTACACCAACATATTAATGAAAATAATTTAGATATGTAACTATGTACATATATATGTCCAGTTTTCATATATGGTGCGTGTGTGTTTACTCGGAGGTCTCTCCCTTCTGTAGGAATGTTGCTCCTTCGCGTAACAACCTAATGATGAGAGCTCACTGCTGTGACCTTTACTATCAAGAGAGTCTTTGTTTGGATTTGTTAAAAATCTGCAGGTAGAAAATGGGTATATCCTCCAGAACCATCAAGTTGTACGTTGTGATAGACCAGAGGGAGCAAGTAAAATGACAGTGTCAAAGTGATGGAATATTTGCTTATGTAAGTGTGGATTTCTTAAAGGCCTGGAGGGAGCTTTATCTTCCCTGCCCCTACAGCATCCATCAACACTGTACATACTCCCAAACTACGTGACAGGAGCACAGCTGTGTGGCTACGTGGCCTCCCATTCAGATCAGAGCTGGCTCTGCTTCTCTTGTGTATTTGTAAATCAGAAGAACGTCACACATCCACAGCCTTCTGTCCCACTGCTTTCTTGAGTTTGCCTAAAGCCCGTGCTTGATCCCAGCATTTATATCCAAGCAGCTGGATGCAAAATAATCTTGGACTTGAGCTGGAGCTTCAGGTCCATAGTCAGAATTTCTTGAAACCACTCAAAATAATCTTAAATTGGGAAGGACCTGTTACCTTTGGAAATAGGAATGGACCTTTCATGATCTGTGGCCAACACTCCATCTCAGAATCTCATTTGTGGTCCAATTATCCAAATATGCTACAAGCATGTTTCATACTGTATCTTCATATAGAAGACAAATGTTTGCCCCACAGGGCTTATGTGGTGTCTTGGAGAAGACTTTTCCCCAGTGTGAAATCCTGGAAGATATCTCTGGTAGACCTTCCCAGGAATTCATCCCTGAAAACACTTACCTGAACCCAAGCTCCCTATAAATGAGTTTATTTGTATATAAATATGAATTCATGAGCTTCCCCACAGCCTGCTGACAGGGCTGGGATTCAGAGCCCGAGCTTCAGGGTGATGTTTTGAGGTCCATAGTCCTGGACCAGTTTGGGTGCTGGAAATGTCTTACAGCCACGTGTTCTGGGAGCTTCCACAGATGGTTGGTGACAGTGCCTTGAAGAAGACCCAGAAAGAACAGTGGTTACCTCATCAATTGCAAGATGCAAGGTGTGTATTTTATTTGGAAATGTTACATTTTGATGTTCTAAGAGGAATGTATTTCTCTAAAAATGTCCAGGCTGTGGAAAAGCATTTTTTACTGAAATGAAAGCTATATATAAATTTATATAAAATAAATTGTGTGCATGTGTGAGTGTATGTTTAAGTCTTGACAAATGGAAGCTATGCTCTTCAGTCAACTCTGCTGGGTACGCAGCCTGAGATACATTCCTGCGACGGGGGAGTGAGCAAGCCCAGGGTGTGATACAAGACAACAGATAATCCAACATGCTGTTTGCATGAGGAAAGGGTAGAATCATCACTCATATCAGAATAAGCAGCCACCCAGCCCACCAACTGCTTTGATTTTATTGAGTGTTTTGCTTGTGCAATTGGAAAGGTCAGCTTTAAGGAGAAATTAGGAGTACACTGTACGACTAACCTCTCGGGAAGCTCCTTACACACAGAACTGGGCAAAGCTGGAGGTGCTTGAGGGGTAAACTGAACCAATGGACCACGAAGATGATATCAAAAGCACAAGAAAGGCAGAAGCACATGTAGCAACACTGTCATCAAGGAATAAGACGGGGTAAGGCAGGCAGTTGTCAATTCTACCACAACAGTTGTGTTGAAACCATTGAAAGCTGTGGGAGAGAAGAGGCACAGGGGGAGGAAAGCACAGCAGGAGGCAGTTCTGTGGGTGAGGGAGACCCACGCACACTTGTAAAAGGGTAGAGGGAAGATGGACAAATTATATTTGTCAAAGGAATTTACATTAATCTAAATTATGTAAGACTTGACCGGGGCTTGGTTTGAAGGACAGTAAGGGAAGGTCAAGGCTCAGAGCTGTTGGTAGGAATATTAAGCAAGGGAAGAGAACGGAAGAAAATAGTTGAAGCCTAAGAAACTAGTGTCTCACTCTGAGCTGTGGTGAATTAATCCTGCTATGTTAAAAACCATGAAGATAAGACATTTTGGAAACAACTACAAAGACAGAACCTGCGCAAAGAGGGATATTCTGTGCTGTCACAGTGAAGGTGATAAATGAAGCCATCTTATTCTCTAGAGTCACCAGGGAAGGGAGAGATATGGGAAAGTGAGGGTGAACGAGGCTGGGATGTAGTTAAAAGACAGTGTGAGCAGCATGAGGGAGTTGTGGCATCCCTGAGCTAGAAGAAATAGATCTGGAAAAGATGGCCTCAAAAAAAGCCCAACAGAAATCAACATTGAAGAGCATGGCTGCAGGTGTCAGAGGCAGCTGAGAGTTTGAAGAGGATGAGGGCAAACCATGGGCTAGAACTTCAAAGAGCTGGATGGAAAGCCTTGAGAGAGCAAGCACAGGTGGCATGTCCAAGAGAGGAGGTTGATTGGAATATCTTCTGCCATCAATAGGAGCTGTTTAGCGAGGTGGGATATTGGCTCATCTCGCAGCTGCAACTAGTATTAGTTTGCTACTAGATGTTTAGCTCTATTGGAGCTTTGTGATGTGCTCCCAGGTGGCGGGTGTATTTGTCAGAAGTATTATAATACCTGGCAAAGGCAGTCTTGCTCTGAGGTTATCATTACTTCTCCACAGCTGATCATAAATAAATATTTTAGTAGGTGACTTAATTCCCCTCCTTTCAATTTACAGAAAGGCAGCACAAGAGAGAATTAATATTTTCTTTTAAGTGTGGGTTTTGGAGCCTGACAAAAACTTTGTCAGTCATATGGAAGCAATACCCACAAAACTAGTGCCTCATGAAGAGTACCCTGTCCCTAAAACCTTGCAAACTTATCCCCAGATCCTTCAAAGGCGAGAGATCTTTTTCTTCCTTACAAGCTACAGGTAAAATACTTTGCTTGTTTAGAGGGAACTTGCCTTGGGTACATCTGATTTGATACAGTAAAAATTGCTATTGAGGATTCCAGAGCAAATAAATCAGAAAAAAACCTGTAAATATGTTGTCAGCAATTGTTTTGATTAGTAATCTTCAAATAACGTGCCCTGGTCAGTCATCCAGGAGCTAAGTTTATCATTAGTCCATGTCAGAAAAGAGCATTTTCAAGAATACTTATGAGATGTAAATGAAAGACTAAATTTTCATGTAATCCGCTATCCTCTTCAACTTTTCACTTTATTAAGCAGAAAGGAACTTTTACATGCATTTAAAAAAATGTTTCTACAAGTAATCCAGGTGCAACTTCAAGAAGGAGCATGTTTTCATCAGGATTTATGACCCTCTGAAGAGTTTGGAGCGCAGAAACTAATTAATTTATTGCAAAGCATTAAGAAAAAAAAAAAAAAAAAAAAAAAAAGGTTGGATAAAAGCCTGGTCCCAGTGAAATCCGTAGTAGAGATGTCATTCTCCTTAGTGCAGTCTGGATTTTCCCCAGTGTCTTTTATCTGTGACCAATATAAACCTGATGCAGTTGCTTTCCAATCACTTTCACATTTGGGACTTTTTCTATTTGAATTGCTGAGATTATGTAAAAAAAACAGTAGAATATAAATATTAATATTGCTTATTTGTAATAAAATAATCTGGATGTGACAATATGATTTGATGTGTGCAGATATGTATGAATGGATGTTGTTTATACAAAATGTTTTGGTAAATGGTGGCCAGCGATGCCATGGATTATTTGAATGCTGGCTTGTTAATTGCTAATTTAGCTGATGAGATGCAAAGGCAAGTATTATTTATCCTGTATGCAGAATATTCAGGCCATAAAAACAAATTTCAAACATACCTTTATTCTTCAGTAATTACAGTAACGAGGTCAAGAAAGGCTGGTCAAGAAATGCCCACAGCTCAGCCACCTGCCGGACTTGGGCAATTACAGCAGGTTTTAACGAAATGTCATTGCCCAGTGACACCCGGGAAGACGCATTCGAGAAACTGGCTGAGCAGTAAACGAAACCCAGGGGCCAAAGCTGGCGATGGAGCCCCACGGGGCTGTCCGTGCACCTGCAGAAACCACTGTGGGATTTGCAAAGGAGGCTCCCAAGAGGTGTATCTAATGTCCATCTCCTGTAGTTGTCCCTAAGTTGTAGCTAGGCATCTTTTTGAAGCTGAGCATCAGAGCCCGAACTCACCTCTTCCTCCCAGATCTGAGGTTTGCGCTGGAGTTCTGCAGGCTGAACAACGGCCAAAAGATACATTTTGCCCCGTAAGTATCTTAGTGTGAGATGTGTAAGTCGAGCACCCACGGAGCAGAATCCCAGGACACCCTTCCAACCCCTGCAGCAGGAATGCCTGATTATCCCTAAGCTCTTCCACCTTCTGTCCCTAATGATCTCCCCCTCCAGCCCACAAAGTGCCCCGGCGAGAGCAGAGCCCTCACCTCCATGCTCCATGGCCGGGTCGGTCAGCAGGAGGTGGAAATCCTCCCTAGTCGAGGCACGGCCAGGAGCTGGGTCTCCAGCAGGGACCCTGCCAGGCGACAGCAAGAACGGGGGGCGCACGGGCTACGGGCAACCTCGGGGCTGCCTGACTTGGGGTCCCTATAGGCAGGCTAGGGGCTGGCGGTGTGGGGAGCAGGTCTGGGGGGAACCCAGCAGGTCCGAGGAGCCAGGCTGCCCTAGCGGGGTTCTCCTGACCCGCCCCCCCGGTTTCAGGCGGCCGCCTTGACTCTACCTGTGCAAACCGTCAACAGGTCCCGAGGGGGAGCGAACACACAGGTGTGTGTCCTCCTGCCAGGGCTGGTTTGGAGGGTTTTTTTGTCTGAGAAAATAAATTAAGCCCATCCCGGTGGCGGCCCCCGAAGGAAAGCGGGCTCGTCGGCTGCAGCTAGAAGCAGCGCGGCACCCCCGGGGGGAGGGGGGGGCTCAGCACCCCGGCATGGAGCCGCGAAGGCGAGACCCCGCGATGCTGAATGCGCCGCCGAGACCCCAGCAGTCCCCACAGCGGGTGGAGCGAGGCAAAGACCCACGAAGCTCTGTCCTCGGCTTCCCCCAGCAGTCCCCCGAATTCCCGGGTCCGCACGGTCTGTCCCCGGGGTGGCCTCCGCGGCCCGGGGCTGGCAAGGGGCAGAGAGGCGCCGGCACAGCACCGGGGGGATGCACGGCCGGCGGCACTGCCGTCTGTGCGCCCGCAGCCGCTGCAGGAGGCCGGGGGGTCGTGCGAGGGCAGCAGCAGCGGGGGATACGCGCTCGGACTGCCCCCGCCCGGGCAGCCGCTCTGCCAGAGCCGGGGAAGGCTGGGGGCGGGGGGGGGGGGGAGGGGGTCCTGCTGCCAGCCCTGTCCCGGCGGGCGACCGGCCCGCAGCCGCCCCGCCGGGCCGGCCCGGGGGAGGGCAGGGGGGATGCGCCCGGCCCCGCCGTGCTGCGGGGCTGTTTCACCTGCTGCCGAGCAGACGGTGCCGGGAACCGCGGCGAGGAGCGACGGGTCGGTCCCCGAGCCCAGCCCCGACGGGGGGGCAGCCGGCAGCCGCGCCTGGGCCCGCCTCCCCCGAGCCGCCCGCCCCAGGCAGCAGGGGTTGGGGGGGGAGGGGGGTACCTACCCCAGCCCAGCTCTGCCGCCCGCCCCAACCTGTGGCGTGGGATTGCGTGGCATTTCCCCGGCAGGTGTGAAACGGGAGGCCAAGGAGTGATGACTCCTTCCCGGTGGTGGGGGTTTAGCTAACGCGAGCCGGCTGGCGGGTGCCTGCGCCTTGTCATGCTGAAATGTATGAACGTAAGAAGAAACAGGATCGGCGCTAACGATTAACTCCCGAAGTATGTTGAAAATGCAGTGTCACTTGTCTTAAGAAGGGCTTGGTTTTGTCTGCGGTGCTAATTGATTTCTGTTCAGGCTGATCCGTCTTAAAACATGAACAGATTTAATGGTTCTTACTCCCGAGCTCTATGCTATAGAGATAATTTGGGTTATTAAGACGCATTAATAAACAGTTAATAGACACCCTTCCTTCCCGGAGAGGTAAGCTCTTCTTCAGTCCGAAATAAATAAGCAGCCTTTACGAAGCTCTCCCGCAGTAGGGATCAGCAGTTACTGCCCACGCGTGTCAGAAATCCCCTACAAATAGGGAAGTGGTGGTGGCTTGTCCCACAGAGCCCAGGGATGTCCCCCTTCAGCGTCGCACGGAAGAAAGAAGGACTGTAGCATCTAAACAAAGGAGCGGTGACTAATTTGGGCTCTGGCTCCGCCGACGAGAAAATAGCTCCCAACAAGTGCACCGAGCCCGGCTTCAGCCCCTGAGCGAAAGAGGGCGAGTCAAATTCCTCGAGTCAAAGTCTGGGATGTGCTAGAAAGCTGCCTCGCTGTTAAGGCCAGTAGGATGAATTCATGTTAGGGAACCTGAATGAGAGCTGGGTTAGGTAACTTGTCATTTCCCTGGCTCCAGCCTCCGCTCCCGCCTCCTTCCCCTCAAAAAAAAAAAAAAAAAAAAAAAAAAAAAAGCTTATAAGAATTTGCTCTGGCCTTCCTTTACTTTCTATCTGGTACGTCTCATATTTCATTTCTGGCAGCCAAAGAAAACTTAATAAAAAGAACGTGTAGAAGCATTTCCAGGGGAATAATTTGATCAGGAATCATTGCTGGTTTTGGAATTAGTCCTAAAACTTATTAAAAGTTGAACAATCCCAGCACATATTCTTCTCTTCCAGGGGTCATTTTCCTGCGTTAATAGTCTTCC